>NC_137614.1:10770263-10802763 GCF_963280865.1 Gymnoscopelus braueri
ATGCTCCCAAAGAGGCTTTGGAGGATATCGTCGCTGTCGGGGGCAGAAACCTCTTATCTCCATATTTGAACTTGTTGAGTTTTTTCGTAAATTAAGCCCTAGTTGATCATACTACAGCGTCACACAAAAGTACCAAAAGTAGCAGATCGACAAGCTTGTAGATCTGCTGCTTTTGGTACTTTTGAATTTGAATCCTGAAAAGTAACAGTTTTGGACATATGAGGTTTCCACCTGACGGAGACGACAATTTCTGTCACTGTGTCTCCTTTGTCTGTTGGTGAACGCCAATATGTGCCAGTAGTGTGTGTGTGTGTGTGTGTGTGTGTGTGTGTGTGTGTGTGTGTGTGTGTGTGTGTGTGTGTGTGTGTGTGTGTGTGTGTGTGTGTGTGTGTGTGTGTGTGTGTGTGTGTGTGTGTGTGTGTGTGTGTGTGTGTGTGTGTTTTGGCATGTTTACCCCTACGGCAGACTGAGTGTCAACAGGGAGGGCTTCCACTAGGATAGTGTAAGAGTGTTTTATAACACAGTGTCACATACACACACACGTGTGTATGTGACACACACACAAAGAAAAGAAAGAAAGACACACACACACGCGCACTCACACACACACACACACACACACACATGGACGCACGCATACACACACACACACACACACACACACACACACACACACACACACACACACACACACACACACACACACACGCACACACGCACACATGCACTCGCATACGGACGCATGCATACACACACACATACGCACACATACACACGCACGCACGCACGCATGCATGCACACTATATTTGTGAGGACATCAACATTTTAAGACGGTCATTTTATAAATGTCATATTTACCATTTTTAAACCAGGCCCTTTAAGGTGTCATGCACCAAAAAAAAGAAGAACGAAAAAGAAAACATAAACCTAACTTTTAAATGTTTAATCCTAATCCCCAACCTGAATCTTTTCCTAAACCTAACTACCCAAATCTTTTCAAACCAAAAAAAACAACCATTTCTATTGTGAGGACCAGGAAAATGGTCAGGGGCCTTAGTAGGCTACTTGAGACCTGTCTCTGTGTCGAGTCAGGTCTCGGTCTTGACTTGTTCTCACCAGTGGTGGAAAGTAACTAAGGACATTTACCCAAGTACTGCACTTAAGTACAATTTGTGGTACTTTTACTATACTGGAGTATTTCCAATTTTCAACACTTTTACTTCTACTCCACTACATCTCAGAGACTCAAAACATTTTAGTACTTTTTCCACCACTGGTTCTCACTTTAGGCGGGTCTCAAATACAGCTCTAAAAAGAACACAGATAATGTAGGCTTAGACGCTAAGAGAAACCAAACTGTTCCAAGGAAAATATCATAACAGGATCTCTGAGTGCAAAAAGGATGCCATTATCTCTCTGTAAAACACTTGCAATGAATGATTGAGCGCATTTTAAAAGGTGGTTTAATGAGGGCCATATCAAATAACTGAGGCAGCGGGTGACCTTTCTCACATCTACTTCAAGGAATCATTTCCAACATTTGTCAAGTTTGAGCCTTGGGTTTGAATGCAACGGGGTAGTTAAAACCTCTTTGAATATTAACCACTTCAACCCTGAATACTTTATTGATCCTCAAAGGGGGTCCCCGGAGGTCTATAGGTACCCCTCCTTATTTTTTCTCCTCACGAAATTTCTTCACCACAAAAATAGCTGATCTACATAACATAATGTAGAAATTCATGAGTGACCACATGATCATTTTCTTGAGTGGGAAGATCAAATGTTGCTGTTGGGATTCCTCTTTTGCCAGGCTACTGCAGTGGTTCTCAAAGTGGGGTGTGCGGACCCCCAGGCCAGGCGTCCTTGTTAAGAGGGTTCCAAGCGGTCCCCAGCAAAATGAGAAACAGTTTAAACATTTATTAAAGTATTTTACTTATTGATTTATTTACCAGGGACAGTGCACATTAATCAACATGCCAGTTTTCACATCCATGTAAATGATTGTTCTGTTATTTTCACCGGATGTTCGCCTGCTTTTGCCGAATGTTCCCCTATTATGACATTCTCAGAAGAAGGACGCTAGGGTTCAAAGAGAGCTGCATGGCAAAATCTTCTGGGAACTCAGATTAGGGTTCAAGTGGTTAATGGAAGTCCAGTAAATGGAATGGCTGTTCAAAGAACATTAAATGGTTCTCAACAGCGGACACACGGCATCATTTGTGGGGCCCACATTGTGAAAAGTGTTTTTGCGAGTGACCCGTCACATAGCGGATGTCCTGCACCCCAGATAATGCTGCCACTTGTTTGAGTCTAACGAGAGAGATCGCAGAGATCGAACATCAGGAGAATGTCATTAATTGACTCGTCTGCTCAAGCAACATCATGATCTCATCAGCAGAGATAGAGAGGCGTCCTTTCAGAGTCGCAAAGCTTCTGGTAAAACACATTTCAAATTCATGAGTGCGACCACATTATAACTTTCTTGAGTGGGAAGATCAAATGGTGCTTTTGGGATTCCTGTTTTGCCAGGCTACTGGTTCTCAGAGTGGGGTTGCGCGGAAGCCCGTCCTTGTTGAGCTAAATTAAAAACAGTTTAAACATTTCTCAAAGTCATATTTTGTTTTTTTATTTATGTATTTACCAGGGACAGTACACCTTAATGAACATGTCAGTTTTCACATCCATGCATGAGCCAGAGTTAGACAAAAGCAAATTTTCATCTGTAGTCCCTGAGCAGGCTGTTAAAAGTGTTGATAATATTATGACTATCCATAAAAAAAACAGACATCAATACAATATGAGACAAGTAAACAAGCACAGGACACAGAACAATTTACAGTAAAATATGAGAATTGACGCCAGTGACAAATAGAGCTGATAATTACCCATGATTACAAGTTTGGTTTGCTTTAAGCCATCATGTTTTGGCTATTCAAAAATAGCCGATCTACAAGCTCACAACGTGCTTGTAGATGTGGTATTTTCAAAAGAAATTGACAAAAAACCCTTAGCAGCAACAGAGAATGTGCAATGGGGTTACTTTGCAGGAAACACACATTAACCAATTAAGCCCTATTCATACTTTGGCTATTCAAAAATACCAGATCTGACGAGTTGTGAGCTTACAGATCTGCTATTTTCCAAAACATTTGAAAATCTTTGAAAGATTTAAGCACTTTCACTAGTACTAATAGGCCTATACGTATATTTTGATCCCAATACTTTTGTGCTTTTACTCAAGTACAATCTTGAATACAGGCATTTTAATTGTAACAGAGCATTTTCATATTGTGGTACTTTTACTTAAGTAAACCAAAATATATATATATATATAAGTACTTCTTCCACCACTGTAGATATACTATGTACCTGGTATTCCATACTATGTTTAAGTCACAGGCAGAGCGACGCTATTGGTTGGACACGGAATGCTGGGTTGCTAAGGGCGATGATGGTGTTGCCGGCGCTCCCAAACAGATTGGATTCTTTCCGGATACTGATTGGCTGATCAGGCTGCTGTTTTCAGCCACACACAAATCAGCCAAGGTGGAACTCCTTCCTCGAGCACCGTGTACGTGGCGTGCACGCACGTTCACAGCAGCGTGCACTGCACGCACATTCACACAACATTGGAGACACATCACAGAAGCGCACAGTCTCACACAATGCACGTGCACATGCACGTAAGTAGGCAGAAATTAAATTGCCTTTCATGTTCTGTGACGGTTCCCTGTAGATTTATGTGTTTCGCCCTTTGTGTTTCACTGTTTGCGTTCTCCTTCTCATCTCTGTTCTTCATTTCGTTATATAGGTCTCTGGAAGGGCAGAGGGTGGGTTTCATCAGACTGATTGGGGGGATGCACGCCTGGGGGGCTCAGCTTGTTCACCCCCTCTTTAACCCATTAAGACCTCAGGCCAGATTCTAAAAATGGATGTCTTCTAAATCCTATAACAGTTTTCTGAAAAACGTGTTGTTGATATCATTGGTGCTCAAAACTATTTCGTGTCAAGGACCACCAAAATGATATGTATTTGAGCTACGGACCCCCATCTCAAAATATTTTGTTCCAGAGACCCCCAGAAGCAAATATTTGAGTTAAAAATGATCGGTTAAAAAAAGAAAATACAGTATATATATTCGGTTTGCACAATTTTTTTTTTTGTTTTCAAAAATAGCAGATCTACAAGTTCATAGCGCGGCACGAAGTGACGCGCTCTGAGCTTGTATATCTGCTATTTTTGGACAGCCAAAGAAATCTAAAATGACACAGAGGCTTCCACGGTTTTAACGGGTTAAAGCCCTGCCTTCCTGGAGGCTCTTCATCTTTGCTTTTGAGCCTCAACCACCCTGCACGAATACCAAAACGATACCAAAACCCAAAATACGGTCGCCCCGGGCGGGGCAAATCCGGGGGTATTCACCTGGTATTCCTAAATGTAACCTCAGTAAAACTATGCCTAAACCTAACCTTATTCCTAAACATAACCTCAGTAAAACTATGCCTAAACCTCACCTTATTCCTAAACTTAACCTCAGTAAAATTATGCCTAAACCTAAACTTATTTCTAACCCTGTCCTCAAATACGCGGGAAAAAAAGGGGCGAGCGTGTTTTGGGGTGAGCCTTCCGGTTACCCCCTGCACCCTTTCCAACATTTCTGTAAACACATGCAACACACCTTTACACACACCACACCATCCACTCATGCACACACGCATTACACTACTGACTTTAACTGATTCTCACATCTCATCTCTTTAGTCTTTGTTTGTTTGTTTTTATAATAATTAATAAACACCATTTTGCTTTGTAACTGTGTCTCCCCTGTCTTGCTGTTGTTGTTGTTGATATGTTCCCTGGCACCCCTAGGCCAGAGTCTTAACAGTACTACACACAGTAAACATAAAGGTGTCAAATGGAAAGAATTGTTTTGGTTGCCTGCCAGCCGGTCCTGTTTCTTTCCGTCCAGAGATGCGGACAGATGGTGTGGAGGGTGAGAGTTTAAACTGCGCTCTGCGGGGTGTGACTCTTCGTCAGTGTGTGACCTGTGACCTTTCCCTCCTCTCGCCTGTCCCAGACCCATAGAGAGAGAGAGAGTTATGACACCATAGTTCCAAACATTGGAACTACCTCATTGAGATAGAACGAGCATTTCCACATTCCATTCTTACAATGGGAGTCAACGCTATAGTGTCGTCACTCTCATATTAGATCACGATGGCCTGTCCACCCCTTTTCACTGTCCCAGCCCCACCTCCTCCTGCCTGCCTCATTTAATACACACCACTAACATTAACACGTTAATGTTTACTTTGTACATCTTACGACGCTCTCCCTGTAGAACAGTGGTTCTCAACCTGTGGGTCGGGACGGGGGGGGGAGGGGGGGGGGGGGGGGGGGCCTCAGATGACAGTGAAGTGACAATTTAAGGACTTTTAAGACTCTTTTAAAAAAAGATAAAATAAAAGAAGGGAAAAGAAGGAAGAAACGAAAAAGACCATTACTGCATCAAAAGTAATCAACAAACTACTGTATGCTATAAAAACTGGTCAAATTGTCAAGTAATTCTGAAAGTAGCCTCACAATGACTCGCAACGCTATATGTGAGCGGCTATTTTCACAATATTCATCTGTGGAACCAAGTGAAACTAAATGTCATGCCTCAATTCCTACATTCCAAGTGCTTGCAATGTCAGGGTGGGGGGTCCCCAGTTCAAATGCGATTATTTTGGGGGGTCATGGCCTGAAAAGGTTGAGAAGCCCTGCTAGCCTAGAAGATCTACAGCAGAGCTTGTAGATCGGACGTTTTCGGCAAGCGACGCAAGGAAGTATAAACCAGGCTCTCCCATAGTTTGTCTTTAAAGGAGAATTTTGGACTAAAGTTTTCTTACCTTTTCTATGACGTTATGATATCTTAGGATGAATGGTACAGTAGAAAAATTTCATAACTCCACCCCTGAGCCGCCACAGCTTAAAAGGTGCGCGGATAGGCCTTAGGTTAGATCACATATTTTAATAGCTTTTTTAAAATTATTTTTTGGTGAGATCTGACGTTCATAGTGACAGAACACTATGCAACCATTTTTATTTTTTTGGGACAGTGTTTTGTCACTATGAACGTCAGATCTCACAAAAAAAAAAAAAAAAAAAAAAAAAGCTATTAAAATATGTGATCTAACCTAAGGCCTATCCGCGCACCTTTTAAGCTGTGGTGGCTCAGGGGTGGAGTTATGACATTTTTCTACTGTACCATTCATCCTAAGATATCATAACGTCATAGAACAGGTAAGAAAACTTTAGTCCAAAATTCTCCTTTAACTCATAAAAGAAAAAAAAATCCAAATCTCACCAAATAGGTTTCAGGGCATCAGCAGTCATCATGACTACTGCTGCAGCACATTAAAATGCATTAACATTACTCTGTGAGTGCGGATTCTTCCATGAGTCTGTTTGTTTAGAGTCTACACCCGCCGTCGATCTTCCAAGTAATCAGTTTGAGCACGGCAAACTTTGGACCATTTGTCCTTATCTCACCCACAATGCTTTCTCCTCTTGTCAGTGACTCACTTTCACGTTGATTTGGTTTAAACTTTTTCCATCTCCTATTCCCTTCTTCTTCATCGTCTCCTCCAGTGGTGTAAAGTAAAGTGCATTTACTCAAGTACTGTACTTAAGTACAATTTTGAGATATTTTTACTTAGTGGAGTATTTCCAATTCTCTGTACTTTTACTTCTACTCCACTACATCGCAGAGGCAAATATTGTGCTTTTACTCCACAATTAAAAAAAAATCCAGTTCGGTGTGACTGCGCCCTTAGTATTTCTACATTTTAGTATAGATACTTTTACTTAAGTAAAGAAATGTGAGTACTTTTTCCACCACTGGTCTCCTCTCACTCCGGTCTGTCCCTTGGGATCAAGCATCGTCCCTTATTGCACGAGGGTTTTACACTGCAGGCATTTGAAACATAGACTGCGCAGCGGTGGTTCCCAAACGTTTTCAGTTCGAGACGAGAAATGTGGTGCCCCCCGGGACCCAAACTTAAAAGATACATTATGAATGACCCCAAATGGGACACTATACAGTATAGGCTATGTTTGGGAAACGCTGTTGTAGGGAATAATACACCACATGCAGTGTATTCCCAATGCAAAAACATACTTGTACATACATTTTCACTTGCAAGAACCACACCATCAATAAAGATGTGTTAAACAGATTTTTTTTGAGAAATTAAAGGAATTATTTGAAACTAGTGAATGTGTGTGAGACTCAGTGGCGGCCTTTAGCCACTATATGTTTCACCCGTTTCAAGCTTCATACATGGCAGATTACATCATTGTACTGTAATAATACAACCTAAAAACCAACATTGGGCCTGTTACCTCACATCATAACAGGAGACCACATGAACCTATTTGAAGAGCTGAGATTGGCTTCTACCCCAGGCTCTAGAAACAAAATGTGCCGTCTTGAATTCTTCATAATTAAACAACCACTTCAACTCCTCCTGAAATTCTGCTATTCACCACTTTCACCCCGGCATCCCTATTAGGCTATTTTGGACAGATTTGAAAAAAATAGCTAAAACAGTAGATCTACACTCTCACCATGCTATTTTGACTGTTAATCTTACAGGTAATGTGGTTATATAAGTTTTGACACGGATCGTTTTCATCATGTCACCTACTGTGAGCTAACAAGCCAAACACAAACCCAAGCCACACACACACACACGCACACACACACACACGCACGCACGCACGCACGCACGCACGCACGCACGCACGCACGCACGCACGCACGCACGCACGCACGCACGCACGCACGCACGCACGCACGCACGCACGCACACACACACACACACACACACACACACACACACACACACACACACACACACACACACACACACACACACGTGTGCACTAAAGACACTGTAAATGCCTGTAGCTGCCAGACCAAGTCTCATGTACATTAGCTGTTGATTGAATTGAAGTGGACAGATGGGGCAGCACTGGCCAGCCAGCAGCACTGGAGGGAACGTTTTCCAGATCACATTTCCTCAGTGTCAGTCACTGTACTGTACATGATGCAGAACAGTGGCCTGGTAGGGCTGCCAAGTTATGGAGAATGATTGAAACGTGCACCCTATGTTTAATTTAATAGAGTGTACTTTTCATTAACTTTACGAGTGTGCACATCTGTACATGTACAGTAAGCGTGCGCGTGCGTGTGCATGTGCTCGTGCATGTGCTTGTGTCCGTGTGTATGCCAGTGTGTGCGTGTGTGTATGCCAGTGCGTGCGTGTGAGTATGCCAGTGCGCGCGCGCACGTGTGTGTGTGTGTGTGTGTGTGTGTGTGAGAGAGAGAGCCTGCAGTGTTGACATCATTAATATATCGATTTGTCTTGGCAACGTTTCCTGCCAAGCCTCCAGAGTGGTAAAGGACATCGATTTTTCCACGTTTTTCCAAGTCTGGGAGAATAATAGAAAGTGAAACCTCATCCAGAATCGATGACGCCGTGCTCTAACTTGAAGGTGAGGACATATCTTGCAGGCCGACACCATCCTGACTGCTCTCTGCAGGAAGGCACAGCGCTCACAAGGTCAGTCTCTAAATATAGTGGTAATGACACTTAATGATAAATCCAGACAGAGAGAGAGAGGCAGAGAGAGAGGTGGGGGAGCGAGAGACAGAGAGATGAGGCGAGGCACTTGGCAGAAAGAGTGATGATGGGATGAGATTACTACAAGAGAGAGAGTGCTTAGGCTCTTTGACAGTGGTGGAAGAAGTACTCATCATCACAACACGTTGTGAGCTTGTAGATCTAACCCTTTAAAATAGCGCTTAACTGGTTAACGTATGATTTGTAATATAATAATGATGCAAAGTAACTAGTAATTAAGGTTTTCAAATAGCCGTAGTGGAGGGGGGAAAATATTACATTATTTGCCTCCGAGATGTAAAGACAGCCAGTGGCGTGCACAGACATTTTGAGGGGCAGGTGCTCAAGTAAAAAAAAAGGGCACCTTGCGCGGCGCGCGGAACCGCCGGCTGCCCTAGTAGTGTGAGATTTATAGAAGAAAATTGCAATGCACATTTTGGGGAATTGTTAATATATTAGAAGCTTTTAATCCAGAATTGATCGATGTCACCATGGGCTACATACTGTAAACTAAAAAAAAAAAAAAAAAAAAAAAAAAGATTTTTTTTCAAAAGGGCACTTCTGGTCAAGAGGGCAAAGGGCAGGTGCTCTAGCACCACCTAGAGTCTATATGTGCACGTCCCTGAAGACAGCGGAGTATAAGTAGAAGTAATGAAAATGTATTCAAGTAAAAATACCTCAAAATTGTACCTTCCACCACTGCTCTTTGACTGTCATCATCAGTGGAACAGGCTGTGCCACCGTGAGTCAACACAAAATAGAGGAGTCATATTCACTACAGAGAAATCATCGGGGGGGCGGAGATTCGCTGAAAATCGCATCACATCGCAGACTCGTTATGTGAGTGTGTAACAGCTGTTTTCGGCTAAGAGATTTGTTTTAGAGGGGGAAAAGGAGGGGGCACGAGCAAGAGAGAAAACAGAGAGAGAGAGAGAGAGAGAGAGAGAGAGAGAGAGAGAGAGAGAGAGAGCATGGGAATGAATGTCCATGGGCTGGTAGTCTCGCAAGCCAGACTGTTGCTTCCCACAATTTTCAAAAGCTTCCGTCATTCAGTCTGGAGCAACGGAAGTTCTGAAAATGATCCAGCGATAAAGTGGATGTGAAGCGTCCTCTCCACTTCCGCTTCGTATTCACGGTTCCACAAATTTATCCTAATATGAATCAAAATCATCAAAGCATATCTTGCTGCTTATCAGAAATGGAAATTAAAAAATAAAATGTAAAGATATTTTTAAATATATTTTAAAATATATTTTCGTAAACGGAGATGACGAACAAATGACAGCTTACCTTTCTCTGCTTTCGGGAGGTGTAGTTCCTCTCTACATAGCATTCGGAGATTGTGGGATAGTTGTCTGGCTTCGCGAGACTAAAGCTGCCTTAATGGGCTGGAGAATGTGGTCCAGGCTGATGAGGAAGTGGGACTGGAGGGGGTCAGAGGTCTTAGCAGACGTTATACACTCCTCTTCACTCCACCTCAAATGTGAAATATCTATCAGATCAATACTGATAGTATAGACCCCCGAGGGACTCCGGTCAATTAACCCATTCAATACTACTGTGTCATTTGAGATTTTTAGCTATAACCATTATTTCATACTTTGGGTTATTCAAAAATAGAAGATCTACAAGCTCATAGCATGGCACCGAATGCCGCGAGCTTTTTTGAAAAATCTTGAAAATGTGTGCAAACATTTTTAACTCAAATCTTTGCTTCTGGGGATTCTACAAATATCTTCTAAAATCTAACAGTTTAAAAAAAAAAATTGCTATAATATTAGTGGTTCTCAAACTTTTTTCATGTCAAGGACCACCCAAAATGATATGTATTTGTCCGCGGAAGTAAAAAAAATATGTTTAATCTGAAACACAATTTTATACAATATAGAGGGGGTCCCCGCTTCATCTCTCTCTCAGCTAGGGGGTCCTTGGGTTGTAAAACATTGAAGACCCCTAGTATAAAGGGCAAGTGAATTCATAATATAGAGTAGGGGGGGGGCATCTCATTAGTAGTCTGCAAAGGATCAACAATATGCATGTCGACGTAGTAGGCAGCATGTGTAACCATGGTGCTGTGCAGTGACTGCATGTGTAACCATGGTGCTGTGCAGTGACTGTGCATGTTTACATGCGTAACCAAGGTTACTGACTGTGCAGTGACTGTGCATGCTTACGTGTGTGTCTTTGTCATTGAGTGATCACCACTTGCTGCAGCACAAGCAGAGGTCAACCAGGACAAAACTTCTCTATCTCTCTCTCTCTCTCTCTCTCTCTGTCTGTCTGTCTGTCTGTCTGTCTGTCTGTCTGTCTGTCTGTCTGTCTGTCTGTCTGTCTGTCTGTCTGTCTGTCTGTCTGTCTGTCTGTCTGTCTGTCTGTCTGTCTGTCTGTCTGTCGCTGTTACTTGTACCCCTGAGGGGTTTTTGGGTAATTGCCCAAGATTTGCTGACTGTACTTGTGTGCGTGTGTGTGTGTGTGTGTGTGTGTGTGTGTGTGTGTGTGTGTGTGTGTGTGTGTGTGTGTGTGTGTGTGTGTGTGTGTGTGTGTGTGTGTGTGTGTGTGTGTGTGTGTGTGTGTGTGTGTGTGTGTGTGTGTGTGTGTGTGTGTGTGTGTGTGCGTGCGTGTGTGTGTGTGTGTGTGTGTGTGTGTGTGTGTGTGTGTGTGTGGAGCTGGTATGGAAAAAAATCCTCTTAAACCACCCATACCTGTGTTTGTGTGTGTGTGTGTGTGTGTGTGTGTGTGTGTGTGTGTGTGTGTGTGTGTGTGTGTGTGTGTGTGTGTGTGTGTGTGTGTGTGTGTGTGTGTGTGTGTGTGTGTGTGTGTGTGTGTGTATGTGTGTGTGTCCTCTCTAACTCTCATTCCCATCTATCCCCGTCCTACATGACCTGCTGTATGATACAGTATCGCACGGGGTGGACGCATGCTGTTCTGCTGACTCACGGCCAATTAAACTGATGCACAGAGTGTAGTAAATATGCTGATCGTGGTTCAGCCATATATCTCAGCTGAGGCTAAACGTCATGCATGCCAGGCTATAGCCATGAATTTCAAAGAAATATCGCACTCGCTGCTCATGCAGGTTGGCAAACGTTAATCCAAGTGCGACTTGAAATTGATGGCTCATTGATAGTTCCCAACCGGAGCTCAGACTCCGACTACAGAAGCTGAGACTCCCCACATGTGGTGCACGCACACAATCACTTGTGTTTTTCCAGACATGCCATACAAGTCCTATATATACTAATTCAGTGGTTCCCAAACTGTGTTTCGGGGCCCCTAGGGGGGTCTCCAGATGATTAGCCCAATGTGCAACATTTTTTTCTCACTCGACAGTAAACAAACCAACATACAGTACCCTGGACATCTGCACATTTCTAAAGTTACAATTAAGACCTTTTTAATACCAAATTGTCAAATATTATGTAAGAAAGAGGCAAACTCTGCGAGGAGGTGTGAGCTTGTACAGTAGATCGGCTATTTTCACAATATTCATCTGTGGAACCGAGTCAAACTAAATGTAATACCTACAATTCCAAGTGCTTGTCAGGGTGGTGGGTCCCCAGTTAAAATAATATGAGTATTTTGGGGGGTCTCTGCATGAAAAGTGGGGAACCCTTGTACTAATTTGTATGATGAATGGTGAAAACAGCCCATCTACAAGTTTAGATCGGGTATTTCCACCATTTCTAAAACCTTCTGAAAGGTTTTGAAAAAGAATGTTCTCTATTTTTCAAAAAATAAATAATTAGTTCGTTTTGTGTGCAACATGTTGAACATTTCAAGACCACCTCCAAACAGACAAGGCCTCACACACCCGACCACCCCCTCCCCACCCACCCACCCACCCCTGTGATCTTTGGCACCGCCCCTCCCCAGGGTGGGTAACACTGGTTCAGAAGATAAACAGGAAATGCTCCAGGCATGCAACTGCAACCACGTGGCACAGTCCCTGCAGTAAAGCCTCATTTATACTTAGTTGCGTGCCGTGTTGGGCTCAGTGCGGTGTCGGGCTCAGTAAATAGCAGATCTACAAGCTTGTTGTGAGCTTGTAGATCTGCTATTTACTGCATGCAACACCAGCATGCAACTAAGTATGAATGAGGCTTAAGTCTGCAGGGGGGGGGGCATCCTCAGTGCTTTGCCCGGTGGCTGAGTTGGATAACATTCTAAAAAGTTCCTCCAGGAGGTTCCATTTGGTCTGGTCGACTGAACCGAACTCCAAAATCAATGGTGTCATTCTACTGAGGCCAGGGGAGAGAGAGAATCCAGATCGGAGACAGAGTTTAGAATTTGAACCAGTCATTGCTTAATGGTATACAGGTACTGAGTCATCTGATTAGCCGTTACACAGGGCAGAGTGATTCAGAGACAGCTGTGTAAAAACAAAATGAAAAGTTGGACTATAGGCTACTGACGAGCTGGGGTATTATTATCTGACCGTGCGTCCCCTGTTTGAGGCGATGGGAATCCCCTGTATCAGTATCAAGTATCAAAGGCCAGCTCACCAGATTTCTGAAGTAGTTTCCACCCAGCTACCGTCAGACTGTTGAACAATGCCTGAACACATGCATGGCCTGCCACACTGGAGCACTCTCCTTTGACCGTCAGTTAGCTTCCTTCGTGTTTCCTATGCAGACTACTTTTCCTATGTTGATTTACCATGTGGATTTTACCTAATGACGACATACATGCATTGCTACAAGCTCACAATGCCGATACTTTTGTAGGCTACTTTTACTCAAACATTTTGAATATGGGACTTCTACTTGTAACAGAGTATCTACGTTGCAGTATTGATACTTTTACTTAAGTAAAACATGTGAGTACTTCTTCCATCACTGGTCAAATCTGTCCAGACTCCTCAACTGTTTGATGCAACGGCGGGTGTGAGAAAGTGTTTAAATAAAAGATGCTACCACGTGCAGCTATAAGGAGAGGTCTCGATCCCCTTGCTTCTACTGTAGTTAAACAGGGTTATGGATGATTATCATGCACATGGTGGTGGAAGATGAATCACAACACTAGGACAGAGGTCTCAGCTGCGTGCCATTTCTTAACGAGCCTCCGCTCATTAGCATTCATTCACTGTCAGTGAAGCTAAATTATGGATTCCACCAATGTTATACCCGCACCTTACCTGTGTCTGATTGGCTTCCTGGCAGGCATAGTTTTACTGAGGTTAGGGTTAAGGTAAGGTTTAGGCGTAGTTTTACTGAGGTTAGGGTTAAGGTTAGGTTTAGGCATAGTTTTACTGAGGTTAGGGTTAAGGTAAGGTTTAGGCGTAGTTTTACTGAGGTTAGGGTTAAGGTTAGGTTTAGGCATAGTTTTACTGAGGTTAGGGTTAAGGTAAGGTTTAGGCATAGTTTTACTGAGGTTAGGGTTAAGGTAAGGTTTAGGCATAGTTTTACTGAGGTTAGGGTTAAGGTAAGGTTTAGGCATTGTTGCAAAAACGCTAGGAAGGAAGAACTGTCAATCACAGCGACTACTGGCCAATCACAGCCGGTCTCCCTAGAAAAGCGGTGGGATCCATAAGCACGTGTCAGTGAAGATGTAAAGGTTGTGTGTGTCCACTAAAAAAGTGATTTAAACGCTTGTTTCAACCCGTCGCTTACATTTTCTTTTGCGCTAAAATTGGAAACATCTGTGAGCAGGGAGGACTACCTTTACTTTTTGGATACAATGCGCGGGAAAAGGTAAAAATCTGTACTGTTGGCCTATGTCACACTCTGCCGGCACCCTACGAAGCGGGACCTCAACTCGGAGCTGTCGTGGAGGGTGAGGTTCCAAACGCGGCTAGGCATCCATCTCAGCCTGCCTGCAACATGTACAAGTGTCAAAAACTTCATCACAAATGACTGTACTTAAGTAAAGTTGTGAGGTACTTTAACTTAACTTTTTGGTAAGTTATACACATAATTGTTGGTGGGGATTTTGTGATCTTTATTGGGTCCTAAGCAATAGACCCACCAAGTGTAAAGTCAATTGATTGAGTGGTTTTGGAAATATGCATACCTGCTTGGAGTGGGGGGATGTGCTTTGCTCTGTGTCTGAGTTAGACAACATTCTAAAAAGTTCTTCCAGGAGGTTCCGTTTGGTCTGGTCGACTGAACCAAACCCCAAAATCAATGGTGTCATTCTACTGAGGACAGGGGGGGGGGGTGAGAGAGAATCCAGATCGGAGACAGAGTTTAGAATTTGAATGATTTTAATGGTATAGCCTACAGGCACTGAGTCACTTGATTAGCCCGTTACACATGGAGGGCAGAGTGATTCAGAGACAGCTGTGTAAAAACAAAATGCAAATGAAAAACATATTTTCACTCTCAATGTGTACTATACTGACGAGCTGGGGCATTATTATCTGACCATGCGTTCCCTGTTTGACACGATGGGAATCCCCTGTATCAGTAGCCTAGGCCTATCGAGTATCAAGGACCAGTTCACCAGATTTCTGAACAGTTTCAGAACAAGACTGTTGAACAACGACTGTTGTGAACTTGTTCTTCTTTTGAAACCTAGTTTTGGTGACGCTACCTTTGCTGTATCGTATAATACTTATCTTACTTTTTTATCTGTACTTCAACTGCTGTGGTGCCTTCTGGTGCATGACTGAATTTCCCCCACGGGATGAAGACAGGTCTATTTACCTTCTAGTGTACTCCACTACATCTCAGAGGCAAATATAGTAATTTTTTACTCCACTACAGTTATTTGACAACTCCATAGTTATGTATAAACTGCAGGCTTTCTATTCCTGGGAAGTTAGCATAGTGGAAGCCATTGTTCTTGCGTTAAAAAAAAAACTAAACAATCACGTGAAGATAGGTTGAACATGGGTGAAGTCGTCCCTTAAGTAACTTCTCCCACCACTGTCACAAAGGTCCTTGGGGCTTGACTGGTTCACCCATTATCATCAGCTCTGTGCAGAGCATGCTGCATGCCACCAGCGCAGCAGTCCTTGACTGTGACATGATCGAAATGCTTTCCATTCCGAGTCTCTAGAGCATTGAGGACTCTGTGCTCCCCCCCCCCCACCCCAGTCCATCCCTCTCTCTCTGAACAGAGACGTATCTGGGTGTCTGTTCCACTCTCAGCCTCCAGGCACAAGAGGAGGGACACAAAGATGCTGGAGATTGACTGCAAGATTAGTTCTCTCCCTCAAATACAACCCAACAGGTGTGTGTGTGTGTGTGCGTGCGTGTGTGCGTGTGTGTGTGTGCGTGTGTGCGTGTCATAGGGTGTATGAATAGACATTGCTATATGCGAAAGCTTTTTGTCCTTTTGCACACATGGTATGCATGTGAGTATATGTGTTTCTGTGTCTATGCATTTGTTCACCTACTGTATGTTATATCCTGAATAATACACACAGATGCAGTATCAAACACTAACAAGCATAGTACAAACGCTCATCAAACGCACGCACGCACGCACGCACGCACGCACGCACGCACGCACGCACGCACGCACGCACGCACGCACGCACGCACGCACGCACAACCAGATGCAGGCTTATATAGCCAAGGGATGACAAGTGATGATGAAAGGATACTGTGAGGCAAGGCAAGTTTATTTATATATTTTAACATATTTCATACAGAAAGGCAATTCAAAGTGCTATAAGGCATAAAAGGCATAATGAGGCATTTTAAAAGCAATAAAGGCTAGATAGACTTTTTGTGCAGAGGAGTACAAAAAAAAGATTGATATATTGTGTGTGATTTCACTGTGATTATTTATACAGTGATCCCTTGATTTCGCTTTGATGATACTGACAACTCCCACCCAGGAATGTACAGTAAATTAGCATATAGCTATTTGTTTTGCCATATGTTTATGTGGATTGTCCGCCACAAATAAACAAATAGATCTGGAAGCCATTACAAATCTTTGCAGCTCTACTTGTTCTGCCTGGGTGAACTATAAAGGTTGTTAATGTGAATAAAAAAATAGTAAGGCAAAAGGCAAAAGAAAAACTACAGAAGTTGAGGGACGATAACAGGAGAAAATCACTCACTGCTGTGATCCAATTTGTTGCTGTCCAGAGCGGTGCTTGATCTAACTAATGTTAATAAATCATATTACTGTAATGAAGTATCATCACCCACTCACTGAATGAGGCAGGGCATGGCCCTCTATGAAGGCCTGCGATTGGTTAAAATGATGTCACACATCATTGTATGATGTGATACGTATCCAAAGCTCATTTGCATACTTTGACATTAGCAGTGTTTTATCTTCTCTTTCATCTCGATGATTGTTTGTTGTGTTTGAACAGAGGACAATTCATATGGAGAGGGAGATACAGTGCTGCTGGAATGTGTGTGTGTGTGTGTGTGTGTGTGTGTGTGTGTGTGTGTGTGTGTGTGTGTGTGTGTGTGTCTGTGTGTGTGTGTGTGTGTGTGTGTGTGTGTGTGTGTGTGTGTGTGTGTGTGTGTGTGTGTGTGTGTGTGTGTGTGTGTGTATGTTTTCTCATGCCAATAAAGCCCTTTGAATTGTGTGTGTGTGTGTGTGTGTGTGTGTGTGTGTGTGTGTGTGTGTGTGTGTGTGTGTGTGTGTGTGTGTGTGTGTGTGTGTGTGTGTGTGTGTGTGTGTGTGCAGTGTTGCAATGCTGAATTGGAACGTGGTTGCACTGTATTTTAATGACGTGACGCGCACGTCGCTTAACACCTACACTACAGGTCACACAATGGACAATTGATATGCATCTTAGGCTCATTCCTATGTTAATTCGCCTGGTGTGAGTCGGGAGCCTTTGTAAACTTTGTTGAGGTGCTCCTGGTCAAATAGGTTCCTGCACGGCATGCAAGGCCGTCCCATGAGCATTGCACCCATGTGTGTGTGTGTGTGTGTGTGTGTGTGTGTGTGTGTGTGTGTGTGTGTGTGTGTGTGTGTGTGTGTGTGTGTGTGTGTGTGTGTGTGTGTGTGCTAGTATAGTGTAATTTATAGAGTATAAGTATAGACATTGTGAGAACAATTGTCCATGGTCCGCACAGGAGAAATTGTTGTTTTTATGGTCAAGAAAGATTTTTAGAGTTGGATTTACAATTGGACAAAGATTCAGGATGGATTAAGACTCTAAACCTAACCTCTAGGTTTAATGTGTGTGGTTAGAGTTATCCCTGATTGAATGCGTTGAAATGATGCGTTGTGAGCTTGTAGATCACCAATTTTCAGCTTTAGGGTCATGGTTAAAAATTGCCATCCTAAATTGTTGGTGACCTCACAAATGAAGCATAGCGTTATTTCATGCAGGACACGGCTGTCAGTCAGCTGAAACATCAGCCTAGCCCAGAGGCGTCAATTGGGTATGGCAGGCTATGGCAGCTGCCATACCCTGGCTCCAGGAAAAAAAAAAGAAAAAAAAAAATATTATATATATATATATTTTTTTCTTTTTAAATAAAAAATAAATCCATGAATGTCTCTGTCTATCTGCGTTGATTATTCTGTTATTACATTTCAGTAAAATAACTACCAATGCAAAATGATTGCTTTCACAGGGTATTTCATTCTTCACAACTGCTTGTATCTCCCCTATTCTCCCCTATCTTGTCAAATGGTATATTCCCAGGCCCAGCCTGGGAATCCCAGGTTCAACACAGGTGTAATGCATTATTGTTAATTAGCAAGCAGCAGGGGCGCGTTTTTTCAATAGCAGACAGGCTGTTTTATTTGGGTGCATTTCTCCTTTCCGACATGTCGCCTTTCCGACGTTGACGAACCCTATACCTAACCCTAACCCTAACCATAACCGCACGCGGAAGCCACTAGTCGGAGTGGTGAGATGTCGGAATGGAAGGAGCACCCCGTTTTATTTACTTGTGAACAGTGAGTTAAAATGAAAAGGAAGCAGACCTCTCTGCATGCATTCTTTGGTAAAAAGACTGACACAGCAACCCCCGCAGCAGACAAGCCGTGCGGCCGAAAAAGGGCCCCCCCAAAAAGGGGCCCCCAAATTTTTTGATATTGTATCCCTATGGGCAATAAATGGTTAAATCTACTTTGACGTGAGTGTTCCTGACTGTATAGTAATACAAATGTGTGTGTGTAACCGGACAGAGCAGTAAGGATTGTGGTGATGGGTTGTCTACACTATTAACTCACAGACAACAAATCACGTAATGTATGAGTGCCTGCCTTGTGCATTATGCATGCATTAAACACCACACTGCAATGCCATGCAAGCTCAAGCTGCTTTAGCATCCTCAATTTAACCACAGACACACACGCATGCACGCACACTCGCACACACACACACACACACACACACACACACACACACACACACACACACACACACACACACACACACACACACACACACACACACACACACAGTGTCATGTGAAGGACCCACAAAATTATATTTGGCCGCCTCCATCTCAATATATTTTGTTCCATGGGCCCCCAGAAGGGTACAGGCAGGCTGGCAGACAAACGGACAGATCGATGGTTGATAGAGATGAACACTAAGTTATACGTCATCCTTGCGTCACGCATCAACCTTGACACTTTTGGGGGGGTGTTGCTTTGGCATGCTGTCTGGTGTGAATACTATTGAAGCACCGGCTGGTCGATTGTGATGTCCTGCTTGTGTAAATTCTGGTATCTCTCCTAGAAATCCTGGTTGTGAAAGCGCCAATCTGGGAACCCATTCTGTCCTGAGAGATTATGAAAGCGCTGACTGTCCTGTCCAGTGTCACTTCGGTCCCTGTCTCAATTTCCTTTCGTGTCTGGCATTTTAAGAATGCTACGGGGTGTTCAGCCCCTTTCCTTTGCCCCGTTTTTTTTTTTTTTTACCTGTGCTCCCAAGCCCCAGTCCGCTCTTTTCCATTCTCGTCTATAGTCCACACGCATGCCTCTTCCTCATGGACATTGTGGGACGTCCGGAGCCGTCCCGGGGGGTGGGGGTGGGGATGGGGCGGTTACTTTCAAGGTTGAGACTGTGTGTGCCTCATCTCTTGTCTCTATTTATCACACATTCTTTCGTCCCTATCACTCATTGTGTGCCATTCTTTTGTCGTTTGTAATCACTCATGTGTATCAGGAGTCTTGGTCCCCATGTCTGTCCTTGTTGGATCAATTAATTGTGTTACATGTGTTAGTTTATGTCTGACAGTTTCTTGTCTTTGTTACCTGTGTGTGTCACCTGTATCAAAACGCACAATCTTGGGTTTTGATCACAGCTTAGTCTGCTTGCCTTGTTGCCCTGCATTTAGGTTTTCACCACAGGGTTCTCACCACAGGTTCAACTTTTGGAGAATCTTGAAAAGTTGTTTTTGTCTTTTAGATAAAGGCCATAGCATAGGCCAGGGGTTTTCTAACTTTTTTCATGTTACAAACCCCCTGTGTAAACAGTGAATAAAACACATCCAAAGTTTAAAAAAAAGAGACAAATACCAAAAACATTGTCACAAACCCCCAGTGACTTGCATTAGCTATGGACTATGGATGCCAAAACTTGTGAAATGGGACATTCTGCATACTACTTTCTACTTTTTGGACATTTTGATACCCATACTTTAACTCAAGTCAATTTTGAATTCCGCACTTTTACTTGTAGCAAAGTGTTTCTACATTGCAGTATTAATACTTTTACTTAAGTAAAACATTTGAGTATTTTTTCTGCCACTGCTTTCATTAGCCATGGACTCCCATTTCTAATTAATTTTTGTCATAGGGAGGTAGGGACGCTGACATGAAACGAAAATTGAGATTCAAATTAAAGTCACTAATTGTTATAATTGTACGAGAAATAGACTATTGATAGAATAGTCATGCACTCATACTTTTATGTTTCAAGTTAATGGAATTATAGTAAATCTTTAACTTTGGCTGCCCCCCCCCCTACTCCTCCCCCCTCAAGGACCCCTGTGGGTCCCTGGACAGCACCTTGAAAACCACTTCAGGCTACTGACTATTTCTCAAAGTGGGATCCAGGGACCCTCAGGGTTCCTTAAGG
Organism: Gymnoscopelus braueri; assembly: GCF_963280865.1. Lineage (NCBI taxonomy): Eukaryota > Metazoa > Chordata > Actinopteri > Myctophiformes > Myctophidae > Gymnoscopelus > Gymnoscopelus braueri. Next base: position 10,790,896 of record NC_137614.1, read on the forward strand.
GGATACAAAATGGACCCTTACAGGTCTGTAACTCTGAGATACGGGTCCATTTGGTTTTTATTTCTACACTGAGTTATGGGGAGGGATACATGATATAAGTGGGCACTAGGGACATCTGGGCACCTCGATGTAAAATTGGCTATTTCGTCAAAAAAATATATATATATTAGAAAATTATATTATAAAAAATTAGAAAAATGGTAAGTAATGTAAAGCATGTATGATGTGAACATGCATGGTACATCATTATCAGACTCAATTTTACCCTTCAACTTCTTGTTTATGCCCCAAAATTGGATATACAGGTTTTGTAGCAATTGTAGAAATTGTAATTCCTTAATTGTCAAATTTTAAGCATGTTAGAATCATGTATACTTTACTTTAGATTTTCCAAACATTTAATTGTTTAACATTTTGGATACAAATAGCCAATTTAACACAGAGGAAGGGACCCACTCTTCCTTGCTTGGTGCCCAGCTATCCTGTAAACGCCGTTCCCAGCGTGTTGTGGCTGGGAAAGCTGCGTTCCCTTTAACGGTTTCACTGAAGCTCCATGTCTCAGATAGGAGTGGCTGAGGAGGAGCGCACGACGCGCACGGCACAGACACACACAGAACACGGGGCTCTTTGTATGCGATGCAATGTCCAACTGCAGCCCCGTCACAGCCCGACCAACTGAACTACAGTGAATCATCATGAGAGACATGGAGAGACGTGGCCCGCAAACAGGTGGTCGTGATGAGATGAGACAACCGTTCCAACGGTCGGTGGAAGGAAAGGGAGGAGGACACAAATAAAGGAGTTTCCTTCCAAATCCCGTCGCCGCGGTGGCGATCTGTTTTAAAAAGCCTGTTTTTTTTTGTGAGGAGACACATTGGATCGACCCCCTACATGCGTCTCTACAACACACTGTGGAACAGGGTGAATGTCTTGTCCTTTAATCTGCGATCGTACTGTTAGTATGGACAACAGGAAATGTGCTATAGTGCATGGATTCCATTATTGTTTGTTCCGAAGACGCTTTGCGATGTCTTGAGCATGTCTGTCTGTCTGGAGCATGTCTGTCTATCTATCTGTCTGTCTGCGCACCTGCTACTGTGTCCGAACTACACGCACTCACTCACTCACTGCGCGCTTTGCCCTGGCAACAAACTGCTACATCATAACGATTTATGGCTGATCTATCGCTTTGCCCCATGGCAACAATTAACCGCTACATTATGACCGATTCATTAAAGGCTGATCACAGGCAACAAACGGCAACATTGTTACCGATTTAAGGCTAATCACACATTCACATCACGCCCCATGCATGAACTTGGCTGTTTTGTCTCAAACGGAAAATATCAATTAATGACATTAGCAGAACTACAAGCTCACAGATGCAACGTGTCTTGTAGATCTGCTATTTTCAAATAGCCAAAGTTTAAATAGGGCTAAAGTGGTAAATGTATGTTTTGTACTCAATTAATTAATCAATTAATGGGAAAAAAAATGTCTTTTTTTCACCCATTGATACTAACATAAAAAAATCACAGCATTTGTCCATGGAATGGGTTGTGAAAATAAGGATCTAATTCGTGAAATTGGCTATTCCCCCATCAGATAAAGCGTTTTTTGAAGAGAAAACATATATTAATTGTGTATTGAGATAAAAACGCAACATCTTCCAGCGGAATAAATAAGGAGCTGTTTGGGGCTCAAACAGGTGATTTGACTCTAGTCTCTAGATGAGATGAGATCTGTGGCAGCATGGGTGCTGCTTCTAGTGAAATAAATAACATGGGTGCTGCTTCTAGTAAAATAAATAACATGGGTGCTGCTTCTAGTGAAATAAATAACATGGGTGCTGCTTCTAGTGAAATAAATAACCCACTGCTAGCAACATCTCCCCCAGACTCCCTTCTTATCAGACCCCAGGAGGACTATCTTGTTCTGTTGATGTAGGCGGTGTCAGATTGAAGGGGGGTGTCAGGCTTTGCTGATCCAAGCATGTTTTGGTCCATTTTTAAGATTGCTATGAGACAATCACACAGTATATTCCCCACCACAGCAGGGTCTCCCTCTGCCAGCTGCAGCCTGCACCCCCCGGGGCCCCACCACCACGACCAGAGCTGTGTGTGTCTGCAGGTCAGCCCAGAGAGGGGAGCTTGGTGGGAGGCATCCCCACCTCTTATCCCCTCTTCCTCTCCTTGTGCTGGGGCTGCAGTAGCCCAACCTGGGGCTGCCTTCGGGTGATACATGTTGACAACAAGAGCTTGCTGATCCTTGACCGTGGAGAGGGAACGGATCTACTGGACAATTGGGCCCAAATGCTTCTGCAGGCCTATTGACCTGAGGAGGACCAGGCCACAGCTGTCAACAAAACTACAGTGGCATCCTGCTGTGTGAACAGGTAGGCTGTTTTGATTTGTTCATGCTCACTCACACTTAACCAAGAGGCCGATTCGACACATGCCTTAATGCCTTCTAAATCAGTAGTTCTCACACTTGCACGATTTTTATTTATTTTTTCAAAAATAGCAGATTATTTCTTTTTTAATAGCCAATGCAAAAATCAAAAATGACACAGACGTTTTCCTGGTTTTAATGGGTTTAACGTAGGCTGCATGTCTTTGGATATAGCCTATACTGCCAAATCACACATCTGTTGGTTGGTAGTAACTCCATACATTTGAAATAACTTAATTCCTGATAGACCTATACTGTTATATTAGGCTATCTTTGAAGTTGGGTTATCCTGTAGGTTTGTGTAGTAATTATCAATTCCATTTTCAATTCAATTCAAAGGAGCTTTATTGGCATGAGAAAACATACATTTACATTGCCAAAGCAAGTGTAAAAATATAATGAATCAATGAAGTTGGGTTGTAGGCCTATATCCTGTAGTAGGCTGTATTGTCAGTGCCAGACCAGTTTCAGCCATTAAATCACAACAACAGCGGTGCACTTTCAAGCCAATTTGTCTGCATGTTAATATTTCATCCAGAGCTGTTTAATAATGCATTTCGCAGCTGTCCTTGGTTTACACCTGTTTTACCAGGATACAATGTGGCAAAATGTAATCTATAGTTCAAGGATCATTTATTGAGTCTCCCCAGCTAATAATGTAGACTATGTTGTGCTGTAATGGGCATGGGTGCATTTTATAGTTATGGAGACAAGAAAATCCATCTCATAGACTATATGAGGCACTCAGCATTTAATCAGATTTGTTGGTTGTAATTGCACACTATGAGAACTGATATAGTATTACTGGGAAGCATATTGATCCTACAATGTGGTCACATGAGAGAGAAACTCATAACCTAATACACACAGACGCATTGGAGCCAATGCTCTCAAATGGTTATCTCTCCCCCCCACCCCCCCCCCCCCCCCCAACACTCTCCACTCCCCTCAGTGTTATTATTTTCAACCGCGATGCTCTAGCTCACTTTCAATATCCGAGTTTCTTTATGATTGCTTTTATTGATAACTTTTTAACGGGCCAATTTACTTTAATTGACAATATTAATCATTAACCACTTAAACTCCATACTTAGTTGACTGGAATGCCCCAGGGCTCTATAATAATAGGCTCACTGCGCCTTTTTTCCCCCCCTGCCCTCTCTACACTAAATAGCTTAGCTGTAAATAGCCGATCTACAAGTCCACAACACGTTGTGCTGCAAATGCGTTGTGAGCTTGCAGATCAGCCATGCTCGGGTTTCAAGTGGTTAACCTGTCAACTACAGACTGGAAATGATCAGTGATGGAAGAAGTAATCACAATTTTTACTTAAGTAAAAGTATCAAAACCCTATTGTAGAAATAGTTTGTTACAAGTACAAGTTTGGTATTCAAAATCTACTTGAGTAAAAGTACAAAAGTATTGGCATAAAAATTTACTTAAAGTACCAAAAGTAAAAGTACTCATTATGCAGAAGGTGTTAAGTGTTCAAACGTATACAAATGTTTTGAAGATAGCAGATCTACAAGCTCATAACGCGTCACAAAGCAACGCGTTGTGAACTTGTAGATCGGCTATTTTCAAATTGCCAAAGAGTATAGGTCTGTAAATTTGGATTATTATTACAAACTCTCTTCAAAGTAACTAGTAACTAAAGTTTTCAAATAATTATAGTGGAGTAAAAGTACCGTATTTACCTTTTGAGATGTAGTGGAGTAGAAGTAAAAGTATTGAAAATTGTACTCCAGCAAAGTAAAAAAATCAAAATTGGACTTAAGTACAGTACTTGAGTAAATGTACTTGGTTACTTTCCACCACTGGAAATGATTCCAGAGTAACAAGCAATACATGAAATAAGAAGTATTCACTTGTAGAATAGATCCTACTTGCTACTTTGTCTGTGTCAATGGAAAAATACACATCATGGTACATGTTCACTTATTATATCAGTGAACGAACAGCCTAGAACTGAATGGAATTTGGAGGGTGGTGGTGGTAACATACGTATTAACCTACTGCACTAGAGGGTCCCTGAATTCTAATGACACACAGACACACACACAGATTCCACAGTTTTCTGTGGAATCCAATAATTCACTCAGTTTACAGTGAAAGTGACAACTCATGATTCAATTATCCTCTGATCGTCTGGCATAGCCAGACGATCAGAGATATTGAATAATCTAAATCCATTGGGCCATCCAACTGCTTTGATACTGTCCCAATCAGTGTCGCCAGATTTTGTGAGAGAAATGAGCAACCAGGTCTATGAAAACAAGCCCAAAAGAAGCAACCAGGCCACCATATGAGCAAACCTATATACTATTCGAAAATAGCCGATCTACAAGCTCACACGTGTCGCGTTGTGAGCTTGTAGATCTGCTATTTTCAAAAAGATCTTGGAAAGATCAATGAATGCACTAGAACTGAATTCATTGAGTTTAAATATCACTTCACCAGACAGTATAGGCGGAGCTTTCTCTGATCGTCTGGCTATGCAGGACTACAATCATCCAATCAGTGAGAGTTGTTTGATTGGCCTTGTTGCCTTGTTGATGCTATCAGCCGCACTGAAAACACACACACACACACACACACACACACACACACACACACACACACACACACACACACACACACACACACACACACTGAGTATGCGTACACTCACATGCACTAACATGCACTCCAACACACATGTACTTTGAGTTACAGATTCCTGGGAGGAGATCCAGCTGTACGGCTGTAAAGGCCTCAGTGTTTTACAGGACAGCTTTTTTTGTTCAAGGTTGTGCTTTATTGTTACATCTTGTGTACAGGTACATGAGAGTAAAACTTATTTTTGTTTGTGCGGTTAAACCTCGCCGTTTAAACACATGAATCTTAGCCTCCATAATCGGGGGCGAATATTTGGCCAAAATAGATATACACTGTACATGCTCAGCCGTCACGATGTGTCACAACACACGTTGCTCTGATACCCTATTGATCTGTGCATATTTTCCTACTTGTGTATGAAAGGAAGCCTTACACGTTTTAATGTTTGCAAGGCTTTTCAGTGCAAGGGTATTAAAATGTAAGGATACGCATTAACATCTCTGTTCTCTGTCCTTTGTTATAGCTCATCAGAGGCAGTTCTGTCTGTACGGCAGACAGTATCTGTGTGAAGGCCTTATCTCCTGGTGCCCAGGGGTGGCACCACCCTGTCTGAAAGCTGCAGGTTCCATCGGCCTACACTATGACGGTCGCCACGGGCGACCCTGTGGATGAGGCAGCAGCACATCCGGGCCAGCCTCACGACCAGTACGATCCAGAACCGGACCACGAGTGCTGCGAGCGGGTGGTCATCAACATCTCTGGCTTACGCTTCGAGACCCAGCTCAAGACCCTCTCCCAGTTCCCGGAGACCCTGCTGGGGGACCCCAAGAAGAGGATGAGGTACTTTGATCCTCTCAGGAACGAGTACTTTTTCGACCGGAACCGGCCAAGTTTTGATGCTATTCTGTATTACTACCAGTCGGGAGGGAGGTTACGCCGGCCAGTTAACGTAACCCTAGACATATTCTCTGAGGAGATTCGGTTTTATGAGCTGGGCGACGAGGCTATCGAGATCTTCAGAGAGGATGAGGGCTTCATAAAGGAGGAAGAGCGGCCACTGCCAGAGAATGAGTTCCAGAGACAGGTGTGGCTTCTCTTTGAATACCCAGAGAGCTCGGGTCCTGCTCGTATCATCGCCATCATCTCTGTTATGGTAATACTCATCTCTATCGTCAGCTTCTGCCTGGAGACACTGCCTGTCTTCCGAAACGACGAGGACACCGTGAGCACAGTAATCACAGTCGGCAACTATACCATCACCACCTACCACTCCACCTATTTCACTGATCCATTCTTCATCTTGGAGACCCTCTGCATCATCTGGTTCTCGTTTGAGTTCCTTGTCCGGTTCTTTGCCTGTCCCAGCAAGGCCGGGTTTTTCGGCAACATCATGAACATCATTGATATCGTTGCCATCATACCCTACTTCATCACGCTGGGCACGGAGCTGGCGGAGAGACCAGAGGATGGCCAGGGGGGCCAGCAGGCCATGTCACTGGCTATCCTCCGTGTCATCCGTCTGGTCCGGGTGTTCCGTATCTTCAAGCTCTCGCGTCACTCCAAGGGTCTCCAGATCCTGGGCCAGACTCTGAAGGCCAGCATGCGTGAGCTGGGCCTGCTCATCTTCTTCCTCTTCATCGGAGTCATCCTCTTCTCCAGCGCTGTCTATTTCGCAGAAGCAGATGAATCAGATTCCCAGTTCAGCAGCATCCCAGAGGCCTTCTGGTGGGCTGTCGTCACCATGACTACTGTGGGCTATGGTGATATGGTCCCCACCACCATCGGGGGAAAGATAGTGGGCTCTCTTTGTGCCATCGCTGGCGTGCTGACCATCGCCCTGCCCGTGCCTGTCATCGTCTCCAACTTCAACTACTTCTATCACAGGGAGACGGAGGGCGAGGAGCAGGCACAGTACCTGAACATCCCCAGCAAGGCCGACTCAGCTGAGGATCTGAAGAAAAACGGCAGGAGTAATGGCAGCGGATCCACTCTCAGTAAATCTGACTACATGGAGATCCAGGAAGCGGAGAACCGCAGCACCGAGGATTTACCCCCAGAGCAGATGAAGACGGGCAACTGCACCCAGACCAATACCAACTACGTTAACATCACTAAGATGCGTACAGATGTATAACCCGAGCAGGATGGTTATCTTGAGATGGACTGTAAATGGGAGGGGGTAAAGGGTTTACTCTCTCTGCCGTACTGGACATTAAGTGCCCCGGTATGGGAATCCAGAGCAGATTAGTAAGGCTGATTGAGAGGTGGTGGGATCAGTAGGGAGGTCCTCATAATCTCCTGCTCCCAATGGACTGGCTGTTATCGTAGAACTGCCATCCCACTTTATTAGGGTCATTTTCCGTGTCTGCATGGAGTCAAGTCTTGTGTGACTGTTCTGTAGTCGTCCTGCTCGCAAAACAATAGCCAAATAGTAGCCTAACCAGTAATAATGAATATTAACAACATATAGGGACCACCAATTGCTAACTTTATGCTCAAACTGCCGTTCATGCAAGTAAGAACAATTTACTATCCTTTTAGATTCACATATAGATTCACTATAATATTGATGAAAACACACAACTATAATTTTATCAGCATTCAGGAACGGCTGAATCAGCTCCAACTGCCAAGAAGCTGACTCAGTGGAAATAGAGCAGCACCACAGAGTTTGCAGCCGTCCCCTGTCAGGAGGAAAGTCAAACGAAGGATGCAAGGAGAGTTTGCCCTTTATGGCCATATGGTTGTCCGCTGCTGTCTTTGTCAAGAGTAAAGTGCATAAGGACGTGTTTGTGTGTGTGCGCGCTAGCATTCCTCCCAGTGACTTTGGCCTCCGCTGGATGTCGCCCTGGACAAGCCAACAACGCCAGTGGTCCCTCCTGGGGCCAAACGTTATATGACTCTGCTGTAATCCCAGTTTCCTTCAGCACATCTCGTCTTTCTCCTGCCATTTTTCTTCAGTGAAGTCCAGTGAAGGATTTATGTACTCACTAGCCAAGTCTCTGCCTTTCTTGTGCTCAGTCCATTTAAGGCTAGATGGGGCAATGCCTCTCCAAGCAGAGTGAATGTCTTTATTGACGTGTGCACATTTTATCTGTTTTTTTATTTTTTTATTTTACTCCTTCGGTAATAATAGTATAACTGTGTTTCTCTGATTTTGTGAAGCTTACACCTGAATGGGATAATGGGGGAGAACTGCCGTAGTGTACCTCCAGCATCTTAAGTATTCCCTCAAGTGTCTCTATAGCCCTTGTCCAGGTCCAGTCTGCCATAATATGGTTCCATTCTGTACCACTGCCCAGCAAGCACTGTCTTCTTCTCTACTTCATAGCATTCCATGTCTGTAGTAATAGACTGATGTATTGTATCTCTCAGTCAAGCTGAAGGCCTGAAAAGTAGCACAATGGGGCAAGCGTGTAGTTTGTCCTTTTTGTTAGTAGCTTGTTTCAAAGGGTTGTGAAGCTAATTTGTCTGATGTAGAGCAATTGATTAAAGTATTAACCCGGAAATTGCAGAACTCTTTGCCAATTCCATTTAGCAAAAGGACCAGAACTATACTGCATAATCTTCATGGACTAACTGAAATTCATTTCTGAGACCTGTCAGGTTGTCATACCAGCAATGTCGCCTGATATTATACAATCTAATTTGTTAATTGACTAAAGAGATAAACATTTCTAGCTTAGCTACTACAAACGCTTGCTTATGGCACCCACTAACTTACTATTAGCAATACTGTCAAAGTTGATCTTAAGAGAATTCAATTTGTTAATCTAATGTTGCGTGCTTAATTATCAGTTCACCAAAGACTTATTTACTGCCACCTGAGTTTTGATTGTTTGATTGTTAAAGAGATACATTTTGCAGTGCATACTGTAGTTATTTTATACCTTTTTTTTTTAAATTAATTCCTTTGGTCCATTTTGTCCACGATGTAATTCTAGACAAGATGTGTAGCTACGCTATCTTTAAAAAAGAAAATCAAAATGGATGCTATTATGCTATAGTGCTGCATGCCCTATGAAGTATTCACTAGCATGCCTATGGTACGAATTATACTTAAAAAGCTAATCTACACAAAAAAGTCCTATTAACTCTTATTTTTCATTGTGAGATATGTCAGTTATGTGCAATATAGGAAATACAAATGTCTATTGTTTAGGAGGCTGTATGACATTGTATACAGAACATATTCTATTAACTTTCCTCTTAAAACTACTCTTGAGTGTAGTGTCTGCCCTGAGAGGGTTGGAAAAAACGTAACGATTAATTCTTCTGTAACGTGGAGCCTGATTTATACTTTGTCGTATGCCGAAAATAGCCACTCTACAAGCTCACAATTCTGTTATTTTCACTTCACGACTCTGCAGGTGACTCTATTCTTTCACTAGAGTGAAAGGAGGTGTGAGATGAGAGTTATAAGGGTATAGTTGCCGTCAGGCAGAGACCTTGTATTTCCAGATTTCAACTTTTTATGTTATTGTCATAAATTAACCCATTAAGATCTGAGGTAGATTCAGTTATATATATATATATATATATATATATATATATATATATATATATATATATATATAAATATAAATAAAGGCAGATGCTTTCCCAGTTTTAATGGGTTAATGTCATACATCATACAAGAGTCTCACAAAAGTAGTGAAAATAGATCTACAAGCTCACAACGTGTCGTGATGTGACGTGTTCACCGTTGTGAGCTTGTAGATCGGCTATTTTCACAATTTTAAAATGTTTTAAAATAATTAAAAAAAATAGGATGGTTTTTGACATACAAGGTTTCCACCCGACGGCAACGATATACAATTGTGAGGTTTGTGGAGCGTGAAAACGTGTGAAAAGTCCTACAAGTCCTAAGATCCTTTTAATCTTCAACATTTTAAGTGCCACTGCCTGTGTTCAGTCCAAGTTTCACTCAAGTTTATTTATTTATTTTCAACAACAAGGCAATTCAAAGTGGTTTACACAAGACAATAAGAGAATTATGACAGTCCAATTGAAAGCCATCATTAAAAGTACACTTGAATACAATTAAACAGTTAATGTTAAAAGAACACAAGAATAAGCTCGAATAAAACGGATCAAAATATCAGAATAAAGTTACAGTGCAGCACAAGTAGTGAATCAAAAAACTTAAGTAAAAGGCAATGGCAAACAGAGAAGTCTTCAGCTTTGATTTAACCCTTTAAGGCCTGAGGCCGATTCTACAAATGTCTTCTAAATCCTACGTTTTTTGAAAAAGAAATGTATGTTGCTATATCAGTGGTTCTCAAACTTTTTCATGTCAAGGAACCCCCGAAATGTATATGGCTGTGGACCCCCATCTCAAAATATGTTGTTCCAGGGACCCTCAGAAGCAAAGATTTGAGTTACAAATGTTCGCTTTAAAAAAAATACATATATTCAAAGATTTGCACAAAATGTTCACGATTTTTCGAGTGCCGCGCTACAAACTTGTATATCTGCTATTTTTGAATAGACATAGAAATCTAAAATGACGCGTTCCCGGTCTTTATGGGTTAAAAGGACAGAGCTGTAGCAGACCTGCAGTTTTCTGGGAGTTTGTTCCAGGTATCAAGGTTCAAACTTCAACCGTATTGTCCCCAAGGGGAACTCTGTCTTGGGCACAGTACAACATTCCGTTGCTTTACATAATGTGGTGCATAAAAACCTAACGCTATAGCTGCTTCTCCATGTTTACTTTTGTCTCTGGGGACAGAAAACAGACCTGTCCCAGATGACCTGAGAGGTCTGGATGGTTCATAACGTAGCAGGAGACAAATCCACCAAAAAAATGTTTTCTCCCAATTTAGTCATTATGGCCAATTCCTCCTTCCCACACATGGCTGTGTTGCCACTGCTGTTGTACCCTACTGCAGTGGTTCTCAAACGTTTTCATGTCAAGGACCCCCAAAATGATATGTGTTTGGCTGCGGACCTCCCCATCTCAAAAATATTTTGTGCCAGGGATAAAAAAAAAATAGCAGATCTACAAACTCATAGCGCAGCACTCGGTGCCGCGCTATGATCTTGTATATCTGCTATTTTTGAATAGCCAAAGTATAAAATATGGTGTATACAGTATGTACTGCGGCGGATTTGAACCCCTAGACCCCCCACGGTGGTGGGCAGGTGTTTTAGCCCCTGCGGCACCCAATTTATCTCACATATACAGAGATAAATTGACATTCTGGATTTTTGTTTATGTAGCCCCCAGTCACATAAGTCCCGTCACTGTGCCTCGTACACGGCAGTTGTACTGGAAGCATCACAACAGATATCTGCCCCTTTCCGCCTGCCCTGTGGTTGAAGAGGGATCCTAACAGTTGGTCAGTCAGGCTCTTTGCTCAGTCAAGTGTGTAATAATACTCCAAAGGCTGTCTGAGTGCACCCATCTCTGAGATGTTGGTCTGTAGTGTTTTGTGAGGGAGAGAGAGAGAGCGCGCAAGAGAGAGAGAACTTTTAGATGCCCGCAGGCTGAGGAGAGAGAGAGAGAGAGAACTTTTAGACGCCCGCAGGCTGAGGATGTATCTCTTAATAACCGCTTGCCAGCAGTTACTGATCTTTTCCTCCAGGTTGGATGCAGCATTGCAGCCTGATGGTGCTTTGTACATTCTTCATACTTTCCCAGACTTGTCAATGACTGTGTGTGTGTGCGTGTGTGTGTGTGTGTGTGTGTGTGTGTGTGTGTGTGTGTGTGTGTGTGTGAGTCTTCTGCTGCAGGAGAGCAGGTGACAGAAGCCAAGCTGGTATCTAAACACCCAAATTGTTTCAGTGGAAAATAATGTCTTGCTAGGCGGCCCTGAT
>NC_137614.1:10805263-10815263 GCF_963280865.1 Gymnoscopelus braueri
ATTCAACAATAATGAATTGTTAGGCTTCACATTGAGTGCAAAGAGGCTCAGTAGTATATAGGACAGATGACAGCAGAGCTTCTCTTTATTTCAAAATACAAGCCATTATGCAGTGGTGGGAAAAGTACTCACATTTCTTACGTAAGTAAAAGTATCAATACCGCAATGTAGAGATACTCTTTTACAAGTAAAAGTCTGGAATTCAAAATTTACTTCAGTAAAAGTACAAAAGTATTGGTATCAAAATGTACTTAAAGTACCAAAAGTAGAAAGTACTCATTATGCAATGTTTTCAAATATATGAAATGTAAAAAAATCTTTTGAAATAGCAGATCTACAAGCTCACGACACATTTTGAGCTTGTAAATCGGCTATTTTCAAATGGCCGAAATGTATATCGGACTGAAGTTCTAAAAGTACAATATTTGCCTCTGAGATGGAGTAATGGAGTAAAAGTAAACGCACTGGAAATACTCCAGTAAAGTAAAAAAAAATTGCCTCTACGCGCTCACAACGTGTTGCATCACGATGCATTGTGATCTGCTATTAATCAGATTAATCGTAATTGAGGCAAAAGATTGAAATAATTGTGAGCATGTTAATTTCAATGATCAATCAATCGATTAGTGTTCCAGCTTGGAACAGTGGAACTAAGTTCCTATTTAGTGGTTTCACATGAAAATGTTTTTTTGCCAATTGTTTGGGGCTATTGCTTGCAATAGGCTCTATGCACAGCAGCCATATCGGAAAGAAATTGGGCCTCTTCTCCTTCACAGGTGTTACCAATGATACTAATGAAGGCTCTGTTCCAGTCAAACAGAGTCAGGGACAGGGTGCTGATATTGTGCATGTTGGCTCACTGGAGACACTCTGCTACACCTGTGGTTCTTAAAGTGTGATTCAGGGACCCTCATGGTTCCTTGAGGGCGGTTTCCAAATGGCACCTTACGGGTGTGTAACTCTGAGAGTGTACAAATGGTTTCATTTGTACACTCTCAGAGTTATGGGGGTCCTTGAAATTAAAATGTTTGAGAACCACTGTGCCACACTAAATAGAACAGTGCCTTCATTAGAATCATTGGTAACACCTGTGAAGGAAGTAAGGAAGAGGCCCAATTTCTTTCCAATATGGCTGCTGTGCATAGAGCCTATACCCTCACGGCCCATCAGTGGGCCCCGGCCCACAGGCTGAGAACCAGGGCCATAAAGTGATGAAAACACCAAGATATAGATAGGCCTTTCTGCTGCCTGTCGGTGGTTCTCATGTCCATTAACGAGAGGGACAGTACGGCATGTCTGACGACAGCATCAGCCCGTCCCCTCTTACTTCCATGATACCGTGTCCTAAGTGAATCATATGCTTTCAATGCAGTTTACTCAGAAAGCAAAGTGGTTTATTTATACACACAGGGGAGGGGCAGGCTAAGGTCGACGACCACAAGGGGAGAAGTAGGAGAGAAAGTACAGAGAGCCTCCATGTTTATAAGACAGAGTGGGGACAAGGAAAAACAATAACACTCTCTGGGGGTCAGGTGGAAAAATTGCCTTTCATATTCTATTTTAAATCGGTGGTTCTCAAACATTTTCATGTTTGAAATTGATATGTATGTGGCCGCGTGTCCCCATTTGAAATATTTTGTGCCTTAAGAGAGGAACTCTTTTGTTGAACTTTTTTTTTCAAAATGATTCGAAATCTTTCAAGATTTTTCAAAACATTTTCAAAAATAGCTGATCTACAAGCTCACAATGCGATGCGTTGCGAGCTTTTAAACTGATTTTGATACTATGATATTAACAAATGTGGCTGGGGACCCCCCACTCCCCTCTTTAGTGCACACATCATTTAAGCCTGATTTATACTCGGCTGCACATCATGTCTCGTTGCGGGAAAATTGCCAAAGCTCACAACGCTCCACCTCTGTGGGCTTTAACCCATTAAAACCGGGAAAGCATCTGTGTCATTTCAGATTTTAACCACTTTAACCATTATTTTTTTTATTTTAAGCTCCTAACGCGTCACTTTGTGCAGTGCTACGAGCTTGTAGATCTTCTATTTTTGAAAAATATAGATTTTTTGAATTTGTTCAAGGTTCAAGGTTCAAGGTTGTACTTTATTGTTACATCTTGTGTACAGGTACATGAGAGTAAAACGTATTTTAGTTTGGCTTCCTTCAGACAATGCAGCAGCATAGATAATAACAACAGTAATAATGATAAAACCGTAAAAAGATTTAAAAAAGAAAGTGCAAAAATAGCACCAAAAAATGAGAGAACATCAGCGTATGTGCATATAATTTTGGTATAGTATATATATGTCACAGGGAAATTGGCATTCCAGGGAAATTGAAAAAGGAGTGCTCGCTTTTAGGCGCGGGGCTTCGGCGCGAGGCGGGGCTTTTCGATACAGGGTTTTTTACGCGAGGCTCACGAGGAGGAGGAGGCGCGAGGCGGGGCTTTGATACGAGGCGGCGCGAGGAGGAGGAGGCGCGAGGTGGGGCTTTGATGCGAGGCGGACCTGGCTTTTGTTGTTCCCCCCACATAGCAACCAGGAAGCTACGCTAGGGGAACGCTGAACACGCGTTCACACGCAGACGTGATACGCCCGAGCGCCTCCAGGCGCGAGTGCCCGCGCCGACCGGCCGATGCACTGCTAGTCGAATCAGCGCCGTCCGAGTTGTAAACCGATAGGGAGAGAATAGATTTTTTCATGGGTTACTATCCACGACGACACACATGTGTGCGTGTGTGTGTGTGTGTGCATGTGTGTGCATGCACACACGCACACGCGTGCGCACACACGCATGTGCATGCGTGTGGCTTGCATTGCCCTCTAGTGTTGGTTCTACAGAATTGCCTGGGTGGGTGGTAAAAACAAGCGCTCCTTTTTTTCCCTGGTATGCCAATTTCCCTGTAACATAATACACCAACAGCATTTTATCATGTTAACAACTTCACAGTATATTCTACTTTATATACAGCAGGTTGTGTGTTGTAGTAGACAGACAATGCATGTGGTATTGTCACTAAGATTTCTTTTGAACTGTTGCCTACCCCTGTCTTCCGTTAGACACACGTCAGATGGCCTCACTGTATGACGTCACTTATGGATATATATGCCAGAGCAATGTTGGGGAGCAAAGTCTGTATGACAGTATCCAGTGGAACAATGTGTTGTTTGTGTGCTTAAACCTTGCCGTTTAACCACATGAATCTTAGCCTCCCTATTCAGGGGTGAATATTTGGACAAAATAGATATACATGCTCAGCCGTCACAACGTGTCACAACACACGTTGATCTGAACCCTATATTGATCTGTGCATATTTTCCTACTTGTGTATGACAGGCAGCCTTACACGTTTTAATGTTTGCAAGGCTTTTCAGTGCAAGGGTATTAAAATGCAAAGATTTTACACACATCAGAGGCAATTCTGTCTGTACGACGGACAGTAACTGTGTGAAGGCCTTATCTCCTGGTGCCCAGGGGTGGCACCACCCTGTCTGAAAGCTGCAGGTTCCATCGCCCTACACTATTACCGTCGCCACGGGCGACCCTGTGGATGAGGCAGCAGCGCATCCGGGCCAGCCTCACGACCAGTACGATCCAGAACCGGACCGCGGGTGCTGCGAGAGGGTGGTCATCAACATCTCTGGCTTACGCTTCGAGACCCAGCTCAAGACCCTCTCCCAGTTCCCAGAGACCCTGCTGGGGGACCCCAAGAAGAGAATGAGGTACTTTGATTCTCTCAGGAACGAGTACTTTTTCGACCGGAACCGGCCAAGTTTTGATGCTATTCTGTATTACTACCAGTCGGGAGGGAGGTTATACCAGCCAGTTAACGTGACCCTAGACATATTCACTGAGGAGATCCGGTTTTATGAGCTGGGCGACGAGGCTATCGAGATCTTCAGAGAGGATGAGGGCTTCATAAAGAAGACGAAAAAAGAGCGGCTACTGCCAGAGAATGAGTTCCAGAAACAGGTGTGGCTTCTCTTTGAATACTCAGACAGCTCGGGTCCTGCTCATATCATCGCCATCTTCTCCGTTATGGTCATACTCATCTCTATCGTCAGCTTCTGTCTGGAGACACTGCCTGTCTTCCGAAAAGACTTTGTGAACAAAGTATACACAGTCGGCAACTATACCACCTACACCTATTTCACTGATCCATTCTTCATCTTGGAGACCCTCTGCATCATCTGGTTCTCGTTTGAGTTCCTCGTCCGGTTCTTTGCCTGTCCCAGCAAAGCCGTGTTTTTCGGCAACATCATGAACATCATCGATATCGTGGCCATCATACCCTACTTCATCATGCTGGGCATGGAATTGGCGAAGAGACCAGAGGATGCCCAGGCGGGCCGTATCCTCCGTGCCATCCGTCTGGTCCGGGTGTTCCGTATCTTCAAGCTCTCGCGTCACTCCACGGGTCTCCAGATCCTGGGACAGACTTTCAAGGCCAGCATGCGCGAGCTGGGCATGTTCATCTGCTTCCTCTTCATAGGAGCCATCCTCTTCTCCAGCGCCGTCTATTTCGCAGAGGCACATGAATCAGATTCCCAGTTCAGAAGCATCCCAGAGGCCTTTTGGTGGGCTGTCGTCACCATGACTACTGTGGGCTATGGCGATATGGTCCCCACCACCATCGGGGGAAAGATAGTGGGCTCTCTTTGTGCCATCGCCGGCGTGCTGACCATCGCCCTGCCCGTGCCTTTCATCGTCTCCAACTTCAACTACTTCTACCACAGGGAGAAGGAGGGCGAGGAGCAGGAATGGTGCCTGGACATCCCCAGCAAGGACGACTCAGCCGATGATCTGAAGAAAAGCGGAAGGAGTAATGGCAGCGGATCCACTCTCAGTAAATCTGACAACATGGAGATCCAGGAAGCGGAGAACCGCAGCACCGAGGACTTGACATTTTCTTGTCAAGTAAACCCAAATTGATATCTATTTGTCTGTCTCCATTTGAAATATTTTGTGCCTTTAGAGAGGAATTCTGTTGTTACATTCTTTTCAAAATATTTCAAGATTTTTCCAAATATTTCCGAAAATAGCTGATCTACAAGCTCACAATGCGATGCGTTGCAATTTTTTTAACTGATTTAGATACTTTGATATTAACACATTTTGCTTTGGTCCCCCCATTCCCCTATTTAGTGCACACACATTTAAGCCTGATTTATAGTCAATCATGTCTCGTTGCGGGAAAATAGCCAAGCTCACAACGCTCCACAGCGCGACTGCTCCACCTTTGTGGGTTTTAACCCATTAAAACCGGGATAGCATCTGTGTCATCTTAGATTTTAACTACATTAACCATTAGCTTGTAGATCTGCAATTTTTTTAAATCTAGATTTTTTTAGCAAATCTTTTGAATATATATATTATTTTAAAGCGTTACATTTTTAACTCAAATCTTTGCTTCTGGGGGTCCCTGGAACAAAATATTTTGAGATGGGGATCCGCAGCCAAATACATATAATTTTGGGGGTCCTTGACATGAAAAGGTTTGAGAACCACTGATATACGTAGAAACATAAGTTTTTCAGAAAACTGTTAGGATTTAGAAGACATTTAGTAGAATCGGCCTCAGGTCTTAATGGGTTAAGCACCACAGTAATGCATGTTGGGTGATCGGATTCCCCTCATAGACACATATTAGCAGCTGTATAATGTGGCACTCTCAGCTCACTGGGCTTCCGGTGTTTGGCCCAAAAGGAGGTGGGGGGATGGGGGGGGGCAATGGCCCAGACAGCCTTCTCGAGACAGCTGATGGTATTGATCCACTTATTGCCGATTATCAGGCCAGTGTTCTTTTTTAAAAAGAGGAAAAAAAGGAAGGAGCTTCGTTTCATGTCCTCTCCAGATTAGAATGGAAGAAGCCAGCAGTTTATCACCAAAACATCACAAATGTGTGGTTCTGGCCCTTTCTTGGACTGCACCATGGTGCAGTATGAATACAAGAACGCTCATCGCTCACCCCCAAAACACGCTCGCCCTGGGTCAAATCCTGCGACCTCGGAACGGTCGCCACCAGGTATTCCTGGACGTAACTTCAGTAAAACTATGCCTAAACCTAACCTTATTCCTAAACTTAACCCCAGTAAAACGGTGCCAAAACCTAACCTTATTCCTAAACTTAACCCCAGTAAAACGGTGCCAAAACCTAACCTTATTCCTAAACTTAACCCCAGTAAAACGGTGCCAAAACCTAACCTTATATTCCTAGACTTAACCCCAGTAAAACGGTGCCAAAACCTAACCTTATTCCTAAACTTAACCCCAGTAAAACGGTGCCAAAACCTAACCTTATTCCTAAACCTAACCCCATTAAAACGGTAGCCTGGGATCCAGCCTGCTTCGCTACGTTCGGTGGACTTTGTTTTCTCTCTTCGCTTCTCAACGGTGCCAAAACCTAACCTTATTCCTAAACTTAACCCCAAACGATTCCTAAATCCTAAACGTATTCCTAATCCTAAAATCCTCAGTAAACCAAATACAAGAATATAAGAACCACTGGGGGCCAGCGGTCTGCGGAAACAATGAGGGCAAGCGTGTTTTGGGCGAGCGTTCCCGTTACCTGCAGTGTTATTCTTAAGTCTTGTCCTGATTGTAGGATATATAGCCTCCTCTCAGTAGAAAACGTTCACAATGTTGTCTGGATTTCATTTACTTTTGCTTTTGAATAACCCAATTCTGGGGGCGAACATTTGGTATTAAAAAAAATAGCAATCAACAAGCGTCACAGCGTGTTGCAACGAGCTTGTAGAGCTGCTGTTTTCGGTGAAGATATTTGGTGTAGAGGGGAAAAAGGAGGGGCGTATAAGTATAGACCTATGGGGGACTCTGGTCAACAAATACAGGCCTACAGTGAGGAAAATAAAGACAAACGATCTAAGACGAACGCTAACCCTAGCCATAATTTCTATTACATCCAGTATTTTGACCCATATCTACATCATATTATGTTAGCACAGTTCCAGTTCCACCAACATTTCGCTGCTTGTACTTGACAATAAAAATCCTTCTTGATTCTTGATCTTGAGGTTAAATTGCTCACTAGTACACTACAGAATGAAAAGATATAATAATGAATCAATATTGATTGTTATTTGTGTTATCAATATTTATATGTTGCCATGGGGCCCAAGTTCACATGTATTTATGTGTCTTCTATGTGTGAACTATAATGCCCTGAGGAGCATACAGGCTACACAGCAACCCTAACACCCAACATATTTGTCTCATTGCCATGTGGGCTGATTTATCGCCTAATATACACAGCTAGGTTAATAGCCTGTCCACTGGAATGTTCTTTATGGGAGTATACAGCTAGGAGCAATATGAGGTTCCCTGTGTGTGTGTGTGTGTGTGTGTGTGTGTGTGTGTGTGTGTGTGTGTGTGTGTGTGTGTGTGTGTGTGTGTGTGTGTGTGTGTGTGTGTGTGTGTGTGTGTGTGTGTGTGTGTGTGTGTGTGTGTGTGTGTGTGTGTGTGTGTGTGCGTGCGTGCGTGCGTGCGTGCGTGCGTGCGTGTGTCTGTGTGTGTCTGTGTGTGTACTTGTATTACTATACTTACTATACTACCAAATGTCCCACTAGCATAGTAGAATTTGAGAAGTAGACATTGTGAGGACAATTTCCCTGGTCCTCACATAATGTATTTTTTTGTTTTATGGTTAAAAGACATTTTGGGGGGCTATAGGCTTACAAATAGGAAATGATTCAGGCTGGATTTAGGTATTTAGAGGTTACGATTAGGGGTTAGGGTTGGAAACACTCACGTCAAAGTAGATTTAACCATTTATTGCAACAAATGGAATACAGTTAAGCTTGGCGTTAAAGTATTCCCTGAATTTTGTCGAAGCAGCCTGCTAAGCATATATTCAGGGAATGCTAAGCAAATCCCCATATGGATACAATGTCAACAATAAGCAGTACATTGACATATTAGTTTGAATTAGCAGATATACATGATAATCACGAGTATTTGAGCCTATGCCAGACTCTAAACAAAGCAGATATACATAATCACAAGTATATCTGCATGAACTAACGCTATGCTTCATTTATAGCGTTTGGGTAAAAAAGGCCTAGACATTTTTCAGTACAAACGTGTGTGTGTGTGTGTGTGTGTGTGTGTGTGTGTGTGTGTGTGTGTGTGTGTGTGTGTGTGTGTGTGTGTGTGTGTGTGTGTGTGTGTGTGTGTGTGTGTGTGTGTGGGGGGGGGGGGGGGGGGGGGGGTATACCCTCGGGTTTCCCGGCTGTTTTAACATAACTCATGTTGCAACAGTGAAACCATGCCCATTTGTCAACAGCAGATCTGCATTTGTAAATAGGAACACAAAGGCTCTTTATGGGCTCATATATTATAGCCATGGGAGGACTGTGTACTGTACATTGGGACAGGTTAGTTAGTTGATCCCCAGAGCTGTGTGGAGGACCAGGATGGAGGATTTCCTTTTGACACAAGGGGGGTTAACATGGGCAGCTGATTGCTTTGTATCGTATTGGATTTGTGGGCGGGTGAACCTATAGAGAGAATGGAGGAAAATTAGATTGGGTAGCGACGCAGGGGTGAAGGAGGTAGAATGAATGGATCATACTGTAGGTGTAGGAGTTATGGATTATGTCAGGAGGGAGGAGGCAGTGGAGGAAGAAATAGCCGACTCAGATCTTTTCTTTCTTTTACACGGGGACAATGCCTGTCGCAAGTTGACGATGTCATTTGTCCATGTGTGGTCCAGCCGTATGGAATGTATGGAATGTATGGAATATGTGCTAATAAACACATATTTAAAATATTGTTTTGATCCTCATATTAACCTTATGAAGTATTAAGTTGGTTTTTAGTTTTTAGTTCCATACAATTATAATGTATTAAGGCATATAAGGATTATTAGCTAGGGATCCTTTTAAAGGAGTAGTTCACCCAAACAATTTATTATTTTCTATCAATTACTGTACACACTCTGAAGAGATTTTCTTATTTTTTGTCGCATTCCTGAGCCAATAATTTGATGACCCGGTCATCGGTCAGTCTCCTACTCTCTCCGTCGGTCCTGAAATTATTGGCTTAGGAATGCGACAAAAACAAAAAAATCTCCATGAATTCAAGGCTTCATGGGATGTGTAATTGTTAGAAAATAAATCATTTATGGGTGAACTTACTCCTTTAAGTAAAAGTTGCAATAGATATTTAAAGTAAAAGTCTGTATGCATTTTTTTCCTTGGGTCAAAGTACAAAAGTAATGCCATCAAAACAGTACCAAAGTAAAAGTACTACAATTGTTCTTTTTCTGTTTCTTTTTAAATAGCCAAAGTATAAACTATAGAGTTTAATTGGTTGATCTCATATGTCCAAATACCTTTCAGGATTCAAAATGTAAAAATAGCAAGAAAAGCTGAAAACTATGATGGGACACATTCTGAGCTTGTATATAGGCTATTTTCGCTACTTTTGTGTGACACCGTAGTGTGACAAAATAAGGCATTAATTTACAACAAAAAAAAACATGAAAAGTAAAGATATGGAGAATAGAGGTTCCTGGAACGTCCTGCCCGACAGCAACGAATAATAATCTGAATCTGTAACTTAAGCTGTCAAATGATTGTTGTGGAGTAAAAAGTACAATATCTGACTCTGAGAAGTAGTGGAGTACTGCAAAGTATTGAAAAATGGAGTACAGTAGGCCTACTTGAGTAAATGTAACTTAGTTACTTACTTACTTTCCACCTCTGGGAGGATATAAGGAAGGAGGAATGCCATGGGGGAACCCTGCCTGTCCATGTGTATAATGTACTGTATTGATTTATGGGTTTGGCCTACATACGGTAGGCTGCCTGCATCCCCATCATTTACTTGTACTTACTGCCAGCCAAGAGTATAACGGGCATTTTATATGAATTAGATTAAACTATTAAATCATTGAAAAAAATGTTTTGCTTATGGCATGTAGGTGCCCAAACCTTTTCAGCAAACGAGGAAATATGGTGTCTTACTTACAG
>NC_137614.1:10820263-10850263 GCF_963280865.1 Gymnoscopelus braueri
ACAAGCACAAAAAAACCTGGTCAAACATTGGCCAAATTGTGAAATAAAATAAGAAAGAGGCACACATTTTGATAATAGCCTATTTACAAGATCTTGTAGATCTTGTAGATCTGCTATTTTCACAATATTTATCTGTGGAAGCGAGTCAAACAAAAACAAAATCCTTTTTCCGTGGCTCTAATGGGGGAGTGGAGTAGAGCGGAGTGCAGAGGCAAAACAGAGTCAGTGTGAGTGAGTGAGTGAGAGGAGGCCAGAGGTCAGGCCTACTGAGACACTATATAGGCTACTGCTGTCTAGGTAGCTGTCTGGAACTGGAAGAACATGCAGGGCTACTATAGCCTATACTACTCATGAATATAGAACTCGCGCACTGTGTTCCAATCTAAATGACTACATCCCAGCAACCACCTGTACTTACTACACACTAGCAAGCGTGAAATACTGTAGCAACTACTCCTACCATCCATCCACCCATGCATGCCTAATTTGATTTGATTTATTTTGAAAAGCCAAAAACCACATGGTCACCACAGTTCAAGTATTACCCAAGAAAGTCCTGAGACTTATTTCCGTTGAGGTCCTCTCACATTTAACAGTCAAATAAGCCACTGTGTGGCTCCTATGTAAGTAAATGACTCTTTGCCAACTTTACTTTTAAAAGCCGGATGGCTCACATCTGCTACACTGGCTCTGGTGAAAAAATGGTGTACTTCGCTTCTCTGAGTAAAACATGTCTTTAAAAATATGGGGACCTCGTCATATTATCTTATGAACCATGGTCAATCTGGCCATGGTTACCCTGGATTCTACTGGGAGCCAGTTGAGTTCTCTAAACTGGTTCCTACCTGGAATATGGGATCTGGGTCCTAACCCTAGAATGACCCTTATCAGTCTATTCTGAGTACTGTAGCTTGGTTTTGAGGGATTTCATTAATCCCTCGAACCAAGATGTACATGCAATGTAATACTGATTATGATTATAGCTGTTGTTGTGCTATTATTGTTTCCTTAATATATC
The DNA here is from genome assembly GCF_963280865.1 of Gymnoscopelus braueri. NCBI lineage: Eukaryota > Metazoa > Chordata > Actinopteri > Myctophiformes > Myctophidae > Gymnoscopelus > Gymnoscopelus braueri. The sequence goes on from NC_137614.1 coordinate 10,821,282, forward strand.
AACCCCTTAATATAAAACGGTCACACTTGTTTTTCAGCTTGTTTGTTTCTTTTTTGGTATTTGACCTGAGGCCGATTCTACAAATGCCTTCTAAATCAGTAGTTCTAATTCTCACACTTACAAGATTTTTAAAAAAATGTTCAAAAATGTCAGATGTACAAGCTCGCAGTGCTGCACAAAGTGAGCTTGTATATCTGCTATTTTTGAATAGCCAACGCTAAAATCTAAAATGACATTCCCCGGTTTTAATGGGTTAAAGCAAGAAAAAAAACATAATGTAACATTATATGAACCCAGTATTTTTGAACACATTTTTTTAATGGCCTGCTCAACACCCGTGGCCCTTATCAAGAAGAACATTTGACAAATAATAATAATTTCACTATCATAATTATTATTTATAATTTTATTATAATTAAAATGAGCTGGCTGACATTGGTCAGTTTTAGTTTCACTTTTCACCTGAGGCAGTGATGTCATAGTGCCCCTCCCACCTCGTTAATTTTGCAGCTGCGTTGCAAACAACATGAGACATGCACTCAGCTAGCATGGTAAGTTCACTCCCCCATCAATATATTGTTGCTTTCACTCTTCACATTTTGTGCAGATTAGCTACAAAACTGAGAGGTGTCCGTTTCATGAGCTTTTAGCTTGTGTTGTACAGAATCAGGCTAATTGTTTCCCCCTATTTCCAATCAATGAGATAATTAAGTAAAGTGGCTCCTGGCTTTAGTTTGCCTTCATCCTGACCTAAAGTTAACATGTTAAGCTGTTTGTGGTAGAGATACAGGAAACAGAGGAGATAGGGGGGTAATAGCAGGAATGACATGGGCCAAGTTATTGTGGAACATCTTGCTTCCATTATGTACTACATTTCTGGTGTGTAATGACACAAGGGACCCCCCAAAAGCCCCCCCCACTCACTCAGTCATGTGCCCTTTTATGACCTTTGAACACCTGCCCCTCCAGTGGTCTCTGCACAGCCCTGAGTATGAGTGCAAGTGTTTGGTGGTCTGGTGGAGCAAGTGCCCTAAAGCAGGTCTGTGTCAGACTGACTGCAATCCCTGCCAGGGCCTGTAGGGGGAATCCTATTACCACTGTCCATTATCTCATCTACATTAATGATCCGTCCTCCCTGACATACAAGAAGAAGTCCCCTATTCGAAGTGTACTTGAGTAAAAGTACAAAAGTATCGGCATCAAATATATACTTTTTGTATATATATATATATATATATATATATATATATATAATTGTGCAGAATGACCCATTTCACAAGTTCAAAAATCTTTTGGAAATAGCCGATCTACAAGCTCACAATGCGTCGCACGCTTGTAGATGTACTATTTTCAAATGGCCGAAATATATATGAGGCTGTTAGTGTGTTTTGTAATAATAATCCAAATCTACAAAATAACTAAAGTTTTCATATAATTGTAGTGGAGTAAAAGTACAATATTTTCCGCTGAGATGTAGTGGGCTAGAAGTAAAGTTATGTATGACATTTGATTGTCAATTGAGCATTGTACCATTCTAGAGCTCAGGGGTTCTGGGTGGGTGACACACCTTTTTGTCTATTTGTCATTTAATTGGGAGTTGCCCTTTTCTTTTCTTTTTTCCAATACTGTTGACTGGTGCAACCTGTAGGCTACATTGGTAGGCCTGTTCTAGCTGCGGCAAGAGAGAATAGGCATACTGTCCTTTAAAGCAGCACTTTGTAATCCTCTTCTACCCCGGATTTGAACCTGGTTTTCTGCGAAAAGTGCTGACATTTTTACTATTGAGCTTATGCCTGCTTGCTCGGGGGATAAATTGAATCTTGACCATCAGGTCAAAATTTGTGTCAGATCCTGTGTCTAGGTGAGACATGACCTGCTACGACATACGATCTAAATGTCTCAATGGAAGAGCAGGGAGACAAAATACAACCGCCCCAATTGTATACGTTATATTGTATTAACTTACTCTACCTACAGAATGGACAAAATAAAATGTTATTCATTTCAAAAAAGTTGCATAGTGAGGCTTTAAGTCTGTGGATTATTATGAAATGCATAATGTTAGCTGAGGACAATTTACAATTGCATTCATGCTGTGAACTCAACAGAGGAAGTGGCAGAGAGGAGGCTGGAAGAGGTGAGTGACGCAGCCAGTAAAAGCTTAAGGGCCCCCTGTGGAGATCACGAAACATCCCACTTAATCTCTCTCTCTCTCTCTCTCTCTCTCTCTCTCTCTCTCTCTCTCTCTCTCTCTCTCTCTCTCTCTCTCTCTCTCTCTCTCTTCTGTCCCCCTCCCCACGGGGTAAAAGCAACACAGCTTTGAAGGACGTCGACAAACAGGGACTTTTATTTATTATTTCCAATGCCGGGGAAAATGCCAAATTAAACGTAATAATGTTGTTCTGTCAGCCTCACATCTGTCCCATGACTGATTGGCAGGGGTACCTCCTGTCCTCCGCTGTGCCTTCTGTGGATGGGTTGAGCCCGGGGGGGTGACAGCAGGCTTTCAGAGCAGCAGCATTCACTACAGCCATGCCTTCACTGATGTTGCCCTGAGTGGAAAACTTCACCCTGAACAATGTGAGCAAGTTTGGACTCCTGCAGGTACTGAGGTAGGTCTGTTTGATGTGATGGAAACAACAGGTCCTCCTGATGACAATTGTGTTTGTGAACGTTGTCTCGTCCCATCTCCTCTGTGCGCCTGGTTGCTGAGCTGATGAGCTGATGTGATTTAACAAATTATGGTTTTTTTCCTAGTACAAGTATAATGACAGGCTGTTAATTTCCCAATATCCCAAACATTTCGAAACAACGAAATTGTTATTGGCTTTACTACTAGGCTATGAGTTTTTGCTCTTTATGACATTTTCTGATGCCGAATTGGTTCTCAAAATAGTTTCTCATCATCACCACCATCATCATCATCATCATCATCAGGCTCTAGTGTTATGGTAATGGTAGACATGGTGTGACGATGTATTTGTGTCCTTTTCAGCCTGTTGCTTTTGTATTCCGGAGGCAGTTTTGACAATACATAACATCACGCCCAGAAACCATGAAATGTTATGTTGATGTTAAAATATGGGCTATATTTGCTTAAGCATTGTCATAGTCTAAAGATACACACACGCACACACACACATACACACACACACACACACACACACACACACACACACACACACACACACACACACACACACACACACACACACACACACACACACACACACACACACACACACACACACACACACACACACACACACACACACACACACACTCTAACACTAACACTAACACTAACACTAACTTCAAAGCATTTAAACACAATAATCCTGTATGCTCAGAATGGCATTTCGTCAGGTCACACACACCCAGACCTCCCACATGCTTACACGCCCTCCCATGCATACCATAGCTTATCTATTTAACAAAATACAACTGGCTTTCTGACCCATGTCCAACTCCCCAGTGGACCGATTAGCGCCTGACATGTCCTTGGCCCCTGTTCACATTCTGGGCACAAGAAGTCCCAGGCCCATATGGGTTTAGAAGTACAGCATGCAGAACATTGCATGGCAAGGCAAGTATATTTGGGATTTTATAAACGCTAATACTTTAATTTGTCTATGATGGGAGGTTAGGACGGTTGTTGAACTTTTAAAGCTGTGCTCTGGGTGATGTCATTTATTCTTCATGCAATTTGTTTCCATTCCAACAACAAGGCAATTCAAAGTGCTTTACACAAATCATTAAGAGTATCACCGTATGACAGAAGAAAACATAAGGACATTTGAATATAATTAAAACTAGTTAATGAGGTAAGAGAATAGAAAATAATTTAAATTAAAAACCTCAACTTTGATATAACACATTAAAACCGAGAAAGTATCCGTGTCATTTTAGATTTGTGCGTATTTTTTGGCAAAAATAGCAGATATACAAGCTCACGGCACGTAACTTTGTGCCGCGCTGCAAGCTTGTACATCTGCTATTTTTGAACATTTTTGAAAAACACTTTAGACCTGCAGTTTTCTGGTAGTTTGTTCCAGATGGTGCATAAAACTGACTGATGCTTCTCGACATAAAGATAGCACTGTGTTTTAGCATGTTCAACATTTTTAAGTGTTTGTGCTTACAGTAGAACAGTTGGAGTGTAATGTTGCATTCGTATTTCATACAAAGTTTGTCATCTTAATTTGGTTTCTGGGATCGACAGTGTAATGTTGCTGTTGTGCGTGATTACGTCTTCATCAGAACAGTAGCGTCTATTTGGTCATGCATTTTGTGCATTTATTCAGTGATGTAAAGTAGCTAAGTACATTTACTCAAGTACTGTACTTAAGTACAATTTTGAGGTACTTTTACTTTACCGGAGTATTCCCAATTGTCTATACTTTTACTTCTACTCCAATACATCTCAGAGTCAAATATTGTACTTTTACTCCACTACAATTGTTTGAAAACTTTAGTTACTAGTTACTTTGCAGATATAAATGATTACATTATAAAACATACATTTACCACTTTAGCCCTATTTCATACCTATATAGGCTATTTGAAAATATTTTGGTACATTTTTGTATTTTTTGTACATTTTGATACCAATACTTTTGTACTTTTACTCAAGTACATTTTTAATTCTGGACTTTTACTTGTAAGAGAATACTTCTACATTGCAGTATTGATACTTTTACTTAAGTAAAACATTTGAGTACTTTTTCCACCACTGATTTTATGCATTTATTAGTTTTTATGTGCAGATGTGCAGACGCACCCACTCATGGTGTGGGTGTGTCGAGCAGATTTCAGTGGCTTCCTGCTGTGTGTGTGTGTGTGTGTGTGTGTGTGTGTGTGTGTGTGTGTGTGTGTGTGTGTGTGTGTGTGTGTGTGTGTGTGTGTGTGTGTGTGTGTGTGTGTGTGTGTGTGTGTGTGTGTGTGTGTGTGTGTGTGTGTGTGTGTGTGTGTGTGCGCAACAACGAAATTGTTATTGGCTTTACTACTAGGCTATGAGTTTTTGCTCTTTATGACATTTTCTGATGCCGAATTGGTTCTCAAAATAGTTTCTCATCATCACCACCATCATCATCATCATCATCATCAGGCTCTAGTGTTATGGTAATGGTAGACATGGTGTGACGATGTATTTGTGTCCTTTTCAGCCTGTTGCTTTTGTATTCCGGAGGCAGTTTTGACAATACATAACATCACATAAAGTGTTTTGAAAAACACTTTAGACCTGCAGTTTTCTGGTAGTTTGTTCCAGATGGTGCATAAAACTGACTGATGCTTCTCGACATAAAGATAGCACTGTGTTTTAGCATGTTCAACATTTTTAAGTGTTTGTGCTTACAGTAGAACAGTTGGAGTGTAATGTTGCATTCGTATTTCATACAAAGTTTGTCATCTTAATTTGGTTTCTGGGATCGACAGTGTAATGTTGCTGTTGTGCGTGATTACGTCTTCATCAGAACAGTAGCGTCTATTTGGGCATGCATTTTGTGCATTTATTCAGTGATGTAAAGTAGCTAAGTACATTTACTCAAGTACTGTACTTAAGTACAATTTTGAGGTACTTTTACTTTACCGGAGTATTCCCAATTGTCTATACTTTTACTTCTACTCCACTACATCTCAGAGTCAAATATTGTACTTTTACTCCACTACAATTGTTTGAAAACTTTAGTTACTAGTTACTTTGCAGATATAAATGATTACATTATAGAACATACATTTACCACTTTAGCCCTATTTCATACCTATATAGGCTATTTGAAAATATTTTGGTACATTTTTGTATTTTTTGTACATTTTGATACCAATACTTTTGTACTTTTACTCAAGTACATTTTTAATTCTGGACTTTTACTTGTAAGAGAATACTTCTACATTGCAGTATTGATACTTTTACTTAAGTAAAACATTTGAGTACTTTTTCCACCACTGATTTTATGCATTTATTAGTTTTTATGTGCAGATGTGCAGATGTGCAGACGCACCCACTCATGGTGTGGGTGTGTCGAGCTGATTTCAGTGGCTTCCTGCTGTGTGTGTGTGTGTGTGTGTGTGTGTGTGTGTGTGTGTGTGTGTGTGTGTGTGTGTGTGTGTGTGTGTGTGTGTGTGTGTGTGTGTGTGTGTGTGTGTGTGTGTGTGTGTGTGTGTGTGTGTGTGTGTGTGTGTGTGTGTGTGTGTGTGTGTGTGTGTGCGCGTGCCTCTGCATAACCCATGATTACTGAGATGTAATGACACGGTCCGGTCAGCCATCTGAGCAGATGGCTGACCATTTTTTCCCCTCCTGGATGTGGCTCAAAAAAGGACTCTAAAAAATAATGTGATATTTCTGTAAAAGAGATGGCCATAATCCTGCACCGTGGGGGAGGGGAGAGAGGGATGCCACAATGGAAATATTGTGTCAACAAAGGATAAATGGGATTCTGGAGAGCACATGATGAGAACAACAGAATAAGGATTGAAACTTCCGTTTGTGTACACAGTAAAATCCTCAGTGTTCATTTATCCATGTGTAACTCTGGCTGTGTACACATTTAACCAAATGGACCCATAATATGTACTCTCTCAGAGTTAAAAATTAGAAGATTATGTTGCCAAATAATTGACCCATATCCCTCTTTTCTACTTGCATAGCAAACTTGACAGAATGCAACATTGCTAAATAATAATAATACTAATTGTAAACTGTAATAGTTAATGTAGCATGAGACATGTCTAAGCATGTGAAGGTAAGGCCATTTGTGATGCACGGTGGTCATGCTAAATGTCATGCTGCTGCAGCTAAAAAAATAAAGAGTACTCAACCCCAGTACTTGAGTCAAAGTATAGATACTCCTGGTCAAATATTAACAACAAGTTAAAGTTGTTCAGTCACATTTGTACTTGAGTTAAAGTACTAAAGTACATGCTTTTAAAAATACTAAAAATATTCAAAAGTGGAAATTACAAAGTACGAAAAACGTAAATCATTGTGAATTTAACCGATCTACAAGCTCAAAACACTGCAACATGATTTGAGCTTGTAGATCGGCTATTATTTATATTGTAGTTGAGGCAAAAGTAGTAGTAATAGTTGTCTTTGAGACGTAAGTGGAGTGAAAGTCCTAAGTAGGCCTATCCAAAAATACATGTACTGTACTCAAGTAAAGTACAGTCAGATACTGAAAATAATGTACTTAAGTACAATACTGAAGTAAATCTACTTTGTTACTGTCCATAGGGCCTGTTTAAGGTCGACAGATTCAATAGCATTGCTTTAGAAATTGGTTATTGACTTTTGGAATGTCTGGGCATTCCAGGACAGCTTGTAGAGAATATGAGCACAATGTCAATTAATCTGTCAGCTGTTACAAATCAGTTTCCAGCCTGATGAGTACTAAACTGTGGGGTCACTCCGGGATAGAAGTTTGGATGTAGCTTGTAATGCTGGGAATGTTTTTTAGAACCTATAGAATGCTATACTATAATGAGGAGACAATGCCTGAATTACTGCTCGTGGGTGCTGAGAGGTTGATACTTTTAAAATATCCTGACTCAGAGAGTGTGTGTGTGTGTGTGTGTGTGTGTGTGTGTGTGTGTGTGTGTGTGTGTGTGTGTGTGTGTGGGTGCGTGTGTGTGCGCGTGTGTGTCTTCTAAGACGAAACGGAAGCGGGGAGGAGGTGGGACATCCGCTTTATAACTTCCAGATCATTCAGCTCTTTGAAAAGGAAAGACTGTATGCATTTGAAAATGGTGGGAGGCAACAGTCTGGCTCGAGAGACGGCAGTGTTGATTTTGACAGCACATTTTGATTTAGTTTTAGTCATAGTCTTTTGACTAAAATTCCATAGTTTTAGTCATATTTTAGTCATCTGAAATGTTTTAGTTTTTGTCTAGTTTTAGTCGACTAAATATTATAAGATTTTAGTTGACTAAATCTACAGTTGATTTAATCAACTAAAACGTATTTTGGCGGTGCCTTGATGGCGTCGTAATGGCTGATTTTACACTTGGTTGCATGCTGAAAATAGTGGATCTACAAGCTCACAACGCGTCGCGGCGCGTTGTGAGCTTGTAGATCAGCTATTTTCAGAGCACAACATTCGAGCGTAAACAAACATAAAATGACATATGTCATTCAGTTCTACTGGATCTCTTCTCCACTCGTCCCTCACGAACATTTTAGTCTAGTTTTTATTTGTTGACGAAATTGTCAATATCTTAGTTTTAGATAAAACTTTTATCTAGTCATCATAGCTTAGTTTTTATTTCGTTTTTGAAAAAGGTAGTCGACGTATATTTTTCGTCATAGTTTTAGTCGACGAAAATCAACACTGGTGTCAGACAGGGACACAGTGGGCTATTTTGCAAAACACGTTTCCAACTACACTTAGCCATGAGGATGCTCTTATACTGTTTTGAGTGTGTGTGTGTGCACTGTGCAGTAGCGGTGACAGCTCTTTTCAGTCTGTCTCTTTGTGTACTGTAATGGCCAAAGCACAGTGGCCTGGTCATTAGGGATAAAAGTGTCATTACTGATGACTCACAGCAGAGAGGATGCGTTTACATCAGGACTAAATAAGCCTGGGTTCACAGGAGCCTCCCCCTGGTCGCCATCCTATTCATGTCAGCCCACACTGTAATTTGTGTGTGTGTGTGTGTGTGTGTGTGTGTGTGTGTGTGTGTGTGTGTGTGTGTGTGTGTGTGTGTGTGTGTGTGTGTGTGTGTGTGTGTGTGTGTGTGTGTGTGTGTGTGTGTGTGTGTGTGTGTGTGTGTGTGTGTGTGTGTGTGTGTGTGTATTCAGTGGTGTAAAGTAACTAAGTACATTTACTCAGTACAGTTTTGAGGTATTTTTGCGAACGCAGCGGAAGGAGGCGCGCCGAAGGCGCGCCTCCGCGCAAATGGAGCTTACTATGAAACCGTGCTCGGCTTGTGTGTCTGTCTGTCTGTCTGTGTGTCTGTGTGTCTGTGTGCACTGCCTATGTGCAGCTGTGTGCAGCCAAGTAAATGTCCAATATAGACGTACCATACATCAAATGAAAGGTCTTTGAAAACTGAACACACCTGTCAAGGTTGCGTTTAAGCCCGCCCCTTCCCCCGGAAGCCACGCCCCGGAGAAGGCTCCTAAAAACTCCCCATTGAAACCCCATGTTAAATGAAAAGTGCCCGAATCGCTCCCAAACTTTTTCTACCCCCCCTAAGTTGGGGTCTACGAACAAATACTTCGGCCTCGGATTTTGGCTCCGCCCCCCGGAAGTGGGTGAAACAGGCACTTCAAACACTTTGTTGAATTGTTCAAAAACATTCAAAGTTTTTTTGGGGGGAATATTTATTTTTCTAAGATGCTCCTTTTAACGCAGATTTTTTGGTTTTTTTTTTTTTTAAACGCCTTAGTTTCCGAGCTGCGTTCGCTTCCCGCGTTCGCGCGTCTTACTTGTTTACTTTACTGGAGTATTTCCAAGTATAATTTCAGTACTTTTACTTCTACTCCACTACATCTCAGAGACAAATATTGTACTCTTACTCCGCTACAATTATTTTGGGGGGAAAAAGCAGATCTACAAGCTCACAATGCGTTGCGATGCGATGCATTGTGAGCTTGTAGATCTGCTTTTCAAAAGATTTTGTTGGGACATTCTGCATAATGAGTGCTTTGACTTTTGGTACTTTAAGTACATTTTGAGGCCAATACTTCTGTACTTTTACTCAAGTTCATTTTGAATTCTGGACTTTTACTTGTAACAGAGTGTTTCTACATTGCAGTATTGATACTTTTACTTAAGTAAAACATGTGAGTACTTTTTCCACCACTGCTTGCATTACTCTACCCACAGGTCTGGTGTCATTTGAGAACTAGATCATTTTACTGGTCCTCACAAGAGAAATGGTTGGTACCAATCTATAACCGGCCGTCGCGCTGGAATTCGTTGTGAGCTTGTAGATCGGTCATTTTCGGCTTTGATTGAAAACATGGCATTCGTAAAATGACCATTCTAAAATGTTGATGTCCTCATAAGTAATAGTAATACAGACATTTGTGTTTGCCTGCGTGTGTGTGATTAATAATAATAATAATGATAATAATATGTCAGATTTATAGTGCTTCTCAAAACACTCCAATTTGCTGTTCTGAAAACAAAACAAACAGCTTTAGTAAAAACAAAAGAACAAGTAAGCAAAAATAAGGACGAAAAACAAAACAGCTAAAACAGTTAAACATAGAATGATTATGAAACGGGATTAGATTCGGTGGGGAAGGCAAGTCTGGGGAGGTGGGTTTTGAGGGCAGTATTAAAAGAAGAGAGGGAGGAGCCTGATTTGTTGTGGGTTGGGGGAGTGAGTTCCAGAAACTGAGAAGGCCCAGCCCCCTTGTCACCCCCTGGGGACAACCAGGGAGTTTGGAGTCACCAGAGTGACCCGAGGGAGCAGGAGGAGGGGGCAAGGTTGGTGGAGGAGGTCAGAGAGGTTAGGGGGAAGGGAGCTATAGGTTCTTGAGGGCCTTGAAGGTGGTGAGCAGTATTTAAAAATGTATTGTGTATTTGACTGGGAGCCAGTGAAGGTCATGATGATGATGATGGAGGACTGGTGTGATTATGTGGTCTCTGGAGCGGGTACTGGTGAGTTAAGGGGCACAACTGTTAATCCAACTAATCTACTTAATTGATTATACGAAATAAATCGATAATTTTATAAATGAATCGATTAATAAACAAGCGCTGATTTGGGCATGTCATTATAAGCGAAAGGTTTCCAAAAAAGTAAAGAAATTGTGACAATAGCCGATCTACGCATTGCGATGTGACAAAGAAAAAAATAACACGTAAGTGGTTAAAGGTAGGGTAAGTGATATATATATATATTTTTTGGTAAAGGTTAAAGTATATTCTGATAGTTATCATTGCTACAGAGCGTTTGTTCGGTCACAGGGGTCTCTCCAGCTCTTTAGTAAACAGAATATACATACATTTTCAGGTAGGTGACAAGATTTAAGCCAATCAGGAGAGAGAACTGAAAATGCATTTTCTGTTTAATAAAGAGCATGGGAGACTCCTTTTACTGAACAAACACTCTATAGCAATGAGTACTATCAGAATATAGAGCTATTTAACACTTATCTTAGCCAAAGTGAATCACTTACCCTACCTTTAATCAATTTGTTGATATATAAACAAAATATATAAACAATATATATAAAAACACGCTTATTGATTAATCGATGAAAAAGTAATTGATAGAATAATCTCAATGAAATTAATCGATAGTTGCAGCCATACTGGTGAGTAGGAGAGTATTGTACATAATAGGCTACTGTAGTTTGTTGAGGACTTTGGTGGTGGCTCTATAGATGAGAGGCTACTGTGCATGAAGGCATGAATGAGTGTTTATGCTGCAGTGTGTGTGGTTGAGGTATGGAGTATGATATCTATTGTCTGTCCCCTGTTCCAAATGTCTCTACATTGAAGACGAAGAAAGTGGTCCCTTTGGTTACTGCTGGTCACAATGAAATATAGAATTATAGTCTAGGGTTAGACTAGGTTTAGAAGTTGCCCTCTGGACCTTCAGATCTTGTTCTGTCAAGGTACTGTAGTCCAGGCACAAAATATATTTGAAGTCCTCGACTACGTTGGGTACCGAGTCACTGGCAGCAGCGATGGTTCTGACTGTCGTGTTGAATGCCATCACACACGTACAGTATGTAAAAACACAAAATAGTAAGTGGGTGATTAGGCTACCATATATGTGTGCATCATATGCATACTTTTATTTACACATTTGCAATGTATGTGGATTTCAAGTACCCATATTAAGGTTTTTAGTCTAACGGTCAATTTGACCGGCTTACTTGTCTGGCAGTCTGACAACCTATGATGTGATTACAGCTGATCTCCTCCGTGCATGCATTCATGCATGGGTGTGATAATCCCTCTATGAATGGATTGAAGGATCACATTGATAAACGGAAAGGGAATCCTCTTGTACATGTCAAGTATTGCAGACGCCAACTCATAGCTGTGTGTGTGTGTGTGTGTGTGTGTGTGTGTGTGTGTGTGTGTGTGTGTGTGTGTGTGTGTGTGTGTGTGTGTGTGTGTGTGTGTGTGTGTGTGTGTGTGTGTGTGTGTGTGTGTGTGTGTGTGTGTGTGTGTGTGTGTGTGTGTGTGTGTGTGTGTGTGTGTGCGTGCGTGCGTGCGTGCGTGCGTGCGCGCGTGCGTGCGCGTGCACACGCGTGTGTTTGTTTTTTAAATAGGTTTCTCTGACAGTAGTCACTACACAATAAATCCTCATTGTCAATTTAACTCTGAGAGTGTACAAATGGAGCCAGAAGCGTCGACTTGGTTACATTTGTACGCTAATTATCCCTTTAAAAAAATCAATTGTACAGTCATTAAGAACAATGGAAAGTTCTTCATTAAATTGATTCACCTAGCTCATTATAAGTGGGGGGGTGGGGGGCCTGTGCGTGGTTGTCTTGTTTGAGGGCCAGGGGAGGATTTTGGTCCCAGCTGTTCTACACAGAGGCTGCTCTGGCAGCCTGCAGACATTCTCATCAACACCAACAGCGTATGAATGCATTGAGTAGCCTCCTAGATACCTTTATAGATAGATACATTTATTGACTCCGCAGGGGAAGTCCATGCGCCAGGGAGAGCACACAGCAGTTTAAGTTACAGATACAGGCCATTAGAGGTACAGTAAGATACATCCATAGGGAGAGTAACATAATAAAGACACCATCAATTATTAATGAAGAGTATACAAACATACACACAACCTATGTAATAATCCTGCCTGATGCAGAACAAGAAAGTACTGTCCAGTGTTCAAGAAGCTGTCACTCCTGCTCCTCAGCTTTTGGACTTTAATTGGTATTTGTCAAATTGGACATTTATTGTCTCCGCCAGGCCGAAAGGCATGGTGGCGAGAGAGTATGTTTTACCCCTTGTCCGTCCGTTATGTGTGTGTGTCCGTGTGTCCGTGTGTCCATCTATCTGTGAACAGCTAATCTCCGGCACCGTTGGCCCACTCGCTGCGAAACTGTGCACACACACTGCCTGGATGCCAATTCAGAACCTCATTTTTCACATGGGCCTGTTATAGCGCCACCAGGAGGCCGATTTGTGCAAAACAATATTACTCCTACAGATTTTATCCAAACATCACGCAAATCGGTACACAGTATCTCTATAGTCATGTGATCAACATGGATCTGTCCAATTTACCATATTCCATCCTGATTGGCTAAGATTGGCTTCCAAAGTTTGCAGGATTGGTTTGTTTTGAACAAAATGCCTCAAATCATCTACGCAGCATGCGATTTCCGGGAAATTGTGCACGCACATTCCCACTAGGCTGAGGAAGAAATGCCACTTGAAAATGTTCAAATCAGCCTCATGGTGGCGTTATAACAGGCCAATTTGCGTTTTGACCTATAACTGCACTGATCTGCGTGAAACTTTGCACGCACTCTCCCTAGAGGCCAAGGAAAAACCTTTGCCATGCATTTTTCACATCTGCCTTTTAGAGCGCCACCAGGAGGCTGACTTTTGTAAAACAAATGTTTTGCTATTACTCCTTCAGAATCTGTACAAAAATCACGCAAATCGGTACACAGTATCTCTATAGTCATGTGATCAAGATGGAAGTGTCCGATATTTCATATTCCATCCTAATTGGCTAACATTGGCTTCCAAAGTTTGCTGGATAGGTCCGTTTGAACAAAATGCCTCAAATCATGAACGCAACGTGCGATTTCTGTGAAATTTTGCACACATATTCCCACTAGGCAGAGGAAAAAATGCCACCCTTTTCACATTGGCCTGTTATAGCGCCACCAGCAGGTCTAATTTAGCAAAACACGTTTTTGGAACAAAATGCCTCAAATCATGAATGCAGTGTCCGATTACCGTGCAAGGCATAAGAAGAAATGCCGCCCCTTTTCACATTGGCTTATTATAGCGACACCAGGAGGCCACAATAACCTACCTGACCTGGCGGAGACATGTGCTCCGAGGAGCACTTTTTCTAGTTTCTCTTGTGTTCTTGCTCCCTATTCTGGTGTTTAGTTGTGGTTTCCTGGTTGTTAGTTAGTTAGTTATGTAGCTCTTTGTTCAGTGTATTCAGTGCTTAGTGTAACTAGGTCTTGTATTTCTGTTAGTCTGTTAATTCCCCTGGTGTTTCTGCTGCATCTTATTTTGTAGTAATGTTCTTGTGCCTTCCTGTGTGCCCTTGTAGATTGTTACCCGTGTTCAGAGCCTTCTATTGGAGAGTTACGTCGACTAGGGGGCAGAAACAGCGCCGGTCATGTGGTTCATGTAAACTCGAAATAGTGACACACGCTCATAGACTCCAGTGCATTCCGTAAACTTCCGGTTCAGTGCTTTGTCACTATTCGCCAATAGAAGGCTCTGTAGAAGACTGGCCCGATGAAGTGAACGGAGGTGACGCAGCTCTCCTTATATGGCTCTGCCCGTGTTGTCTCATCCCACGCTGGTTATTGCTTATCTTGTTCACCTGTGTGAACCTGAGTCTCGTCCAATCCTGTGTTGAATGTACTTTGAGTTCACCTGTGTCTAGTTAGGTCCCTGTCTATATGTACCCTTCTGTTTCCAAGTGTCCATGTTGGTCAGCAAAACTCAGTTCAATGTGGTTACCTGAGGAGCTGTCTGTAGTCTGTGTTGGTGTACCTGTCCTGTTGTTAAGCAATAGAGCACCGAAGTCCTGACGTCACTCGTTCATCCCCAGGTTTGCGGAAGTAATTTCTCTATGTAGAATAACATTGGGTCATCTTAGAATCGTCTCATATAAGAATTGTGGTCCAAAAATAAACACCGCGTGTCGGCGTTATTGTCAGGGAGGAGGTTCTGTATCGTTTATGATAGTCAGTCACTTATATTTGATACAGTCTGTTTCTGGCGAAAATGTAACTAATTCGGCGGAAGTAACATTAGCGTTTTCTCACCGTCAGTTGATGCTTCATATCCATAAGAGTCAACCTGCCGGGGTCATGTGTTTATTTTTGGAACACAGTTCTTATTTGACGCGATATTCAATACGTCTATGGGATTCAGAACGGGGGTGGAAAACTGCAAACCAGGTAGACAAACAAAGGATGTGTAAATGACGTCAGACTTCGGCGGTCTATAGCCTTTAGTTTAACAAAAGACCTTTTGAGTTGAACTGCCTGCTCTGTTGTCCTGCGCTTGGGTCCTGTTCTACACTCACCCTGACAGAAGTTGTGTTATGATAATGAGGGGGAGGGTATGTTTTTACTATGTCACTAAAGCGCTGTTTCTCTATTGGCACGTTTGACCCTCAAGGTTTCAGCCTCCAGGTAGAAACTCAAAATAGTCAGAGAAGACATAAAACACCATAAAAACACCACCAGGGGGCTTAATGAACAAACTATGATCAACCTCATAGACACATGAAAAACAGAAAAAGTGCAAAACCATGGCACCAGCTCTTTAACATATCACCATGATTCTTTTTTACTTTCATGGGACATAACAAAACACAGACAGGACTGTGTGTGTGTGTGTGTGTGTGTGTGTGTGTGTGTGTGTGTGTGTGTGTGTGTGTGTGTGTGTGTGTGTGTGTGTGTGTGTGTGTGTGTGTGTGTGTGTGTGTGTGTGTGTGTGTGTGTGTGTGTGTGTGTGTGTGTGTGTGTGTGTGTGTGTGTGTAGCGTTTTAAATGCTCCCTGTCATAGTCATCTGCAGATGAAGAAAAATAAAACAAAACATTAAGCACAGTACAGAGGCTGTTTGAACCCACATAGATCTAGACATGGCAAGTAGACCCATGCCCACATTCACAGCCTGCCTTCAGTTTCCCTAGAGTGTAGAAAAGTGCGCCAAATTGACCAACTACACGTCGCTTTTCATGCCAAATTGTGTGGGCAACGCAATAAATCCACTTTGCATCTGACATGCATGGTTGCGCGTATGCAAATACCAATCATAAATGTGATGGTTCAGTCCACAATTATAGGTTTAAAACCAATGTACACTTACCTTTTTTTCCCTATTTCTTTTGTCTCCATAAAAATCCTGTCCTGCTCACAATAATAGGACCATTTTGATATATCGTAGCTCTGTGTCAGAGGCTAGGCTCTAAGCACAGCAGTCATATTGGAAAGAAATTGGGCCTCTTCCTTACCACTACACCATTCGGTCTCAAGGTGTGGTCCAGGTACCCTCATGGTTCCTTGAGGGGGTTCCAAATGGCCCCTTACGGGTGTGTAACTCTGAGAGTGTACAAATGGAACAATGGTTGCTATGGTTCTTGCGTTTATAAAAAGATATTTTGACATCTAATTTGAAATGACCAAAACTGCCAACCGATGAGGGCACTGGTAGTGGACTGGACTCCACAGTCCTCCTCTGAGACAACGATCGAGTAGACAGAAATGGTGCCATCTTGTAATTAGTATTATTGAGGACGAGTTATATGAAGATAGGTTGAAAATTAGATAAAGATAAAGTAAAAAAGAAAAAGCCCTTGTAGTTGATGACTGTTTACTTAGCACAGAGCTCATTACATTTCCTAGTGAATAAGATACTGTAAACTATCGGTTGAATCTTGGTGTCATTGTAAATATAGAATGCACTCAAATTGTTGTGTATTTTTTTAGTATACGTTAAAGGTAAGTGATATGTTTGGGTTAAAAGAAAATGTTTATGGTTAAAAGTTTAAAGCACAATATTCTGATTGTAATCATTGTTATAGAGTGTCTGTTCAGTGGGGTCTCCCCGTCTCTCCAGCTGTTTAATACACAGAAAATACATTTTAAGGTGGGTTGAAACATTTCAGCCAATCAGGAAAAAGTACCCATTTATCTTCCTCAATTTTATAGTGTTCCAATTTTGTCCAAAGGTTTTCATTTTGTCCAATCAAAATGTTCTTAGTGCCATCACTTCCAAGGTCACTTGTTTAATCAATATGTGCAAGTTCTCCCTCATGGTTGGATACAATAGGTATACCAACCTGAAAATGTATTTTTCTGTTTACTAAAGAGCAGGAGAGATGGGGACTCCTGTTACCGAACAAACACTCTATATCAATGAGTACTATCAGAATATAGATCTATTTAACACTTATGTTAACCAAAAAAAAAATCACTTACCCTACAATTATGTGTATTATTCAGGATAAATATACTAATATACAGAAATGCATGCAACAATCCATACATACAGAAACACAATTGCACATACATTGAATATACAAAAACGCAAAAGATGAAAGCTCTCATATAAAGCAATATGTATATATCTGTGACACACACGTCACACGCATGTACGCACAAACACGATAGGCTATTTATTACAGATGCCAGTTTAGCATTTATTATTCAATATCAAGCTCAAATGCAATGTTTTGTGTTTTGTGTTGTTACTGACATTCCTGTCCTCCTCCCCAGAGCTTTTAAATCACTCACAAAAGACGGAATCGCATGTTTCTATTTGGTAATGCAGCGCTCACAACCGCTGCCAACTGCTGCTCTCATTAATGGGCTTAAAAATAGATGTAAAATAGAGCCGTTGCTTTTAGATTCAAGGAAGTCATACTGAGATAAGCTACTGTATATCTGTGTCATTTCAGACAGTATGTGTCAGAGTGTATATATATACAGTATAAGGTATTGGCTGAGGTCACGGAGTCCTGTCCTGGCGTGCGTGCGTGTTCCCATTAGTATCCAACGTAGTATGTCACCTTGGACGTCGTTTTCAAAGTCTTTCAAGTGCTGCAGAAAATATTTCTTAATTGACCTCTGTGCGTGTGTGTGTGTGTGTTTGCAAGCTTGCATTGTGTTATTGAGTGCACATATGTACAGTGCGTCTGACCGTGTCTGTGTGTGTGCTTGTGTGTGTGTGTGTGTGTGTGTGTGTGTGTGTGTGTGTGTGTGTGTGTGTGTGTGTGTGTGTGTGTGTGGTGTGTGGTGTGTGGTGTGTGTGTGTGTGTGTGTGTGTCATGTGCGCGTGCGCGTGTGTGTGCGTGCGTATGTGTGTGTGTGTGTGTGTGTCAGCTCACTAGCATTTGTGTTGATGAGATGGAAGTGATCCCTGGGCTTATGGCGCTGAGCTGCCCAGCCTGCATTAATCTGCTTAATAGTGTCAGAGGTCCCATCCAAAAACACCTGCACCATGGTGCTGGCTGTACCCCTTCAACACAAGGTATACATGTACAAGGGAAGGGACAGTTATCCATGTTTACAGTGGTGGAAAGGAACTAAGTACATTTACTCATGGGATTTACTCACTTAAATACAATTTTCAGTATGTCCATTTTTCAATGCGTTACAGTACTTCTGCTCCACTACATCTCAGAGGCAAATGTCAGACTTTTTACTCCACTACAATTAGGTTAAAACTTTAGTTTTAGTTACTTTGTAGAATTAGATTATTATTACAAAACAATACATTAACACATTAAAGGAGAATTTTGGACTAAAGTTTTCTTACCTTTTCTATGACGTTATGATATCTTAGGATGAATGGTACAGTAGAAAAATTTCATAACTCCACCCCTGAGCCGCCACAGCTTAAAAGGTGCGCGGATAGGCCTTAGGTTAGATCACATATTTTAATAGCTTTTTTTTTTTGGTGAGATCTGACGTTCATAGTGACAGAACACTGTCCCCCCCCCAAAAAAAAAAAAAAAAAAAACAGAAGTCTCGCTAGACGAGATTGAAATCTCGAGATTTCAATCTCGTCTAGCGAGACTTCTGTTTTTTTTTTGGTTGCATAGTGTTCTGTCACTATGAACGTCAGATCTCACCAAAAAAATAAAATAAAAAAGCTATTAAAATATGTGATCTAACCTAAGGCCTATCCGCGCACCTTTTAAGCTGTGGCGGCTTAGGGGTGGAGTTATGACATTTTTCTACTGTACCATTCATCCTAAGATATCATAACGTCATAGAAAAGGTAAGAAAACTAGTCCAATTAGTCCAAAATTCTCCTTTAAGCCCTATTTTATACTTTTTGTAGCAATGGGAAATGTACATAATTTGGGGGTGTTCGAATCTGGATTGTAGAATGTGCAGTAACAAGGCATCGTATGCATATAGCTTAGCGTGAGTCAAAAAGTACAAGGGGGTATATATGTGTGTACAGAATGATTGAATGCAGTTTGTTTTGTCTCCTCAGGGCTCTGACAGCCTCAGGAAAAATCTCTTCCTGAGCCTTGAGCCCTGGGCCTTTGAGACACCTGACCTCAGGCGCTTGCCATTCCGCATCGTCACAAACAGTCCATCGCTGGGGATTGTTGTTGTTCCTTCATAATCCTTTTTGCCTCAGTTCAAGCACCTGCTGTACGTGTCCTGTCCTGCAGAGACAGGAGGGAGCTCTCTGCGCTCTGCCATGCCACACCGCCTTCTTTCTGCAGGACTTACAGATCCTGGGAATAGCTGTATACCATACATCATTACAGTCATGATGGCTCCTGTCCGGATGCTCTGTGTGGTAACAGAGTAGGAGGATTTCAGCACCTTCTTTGAAACCTTGAATTTCCAAAGGTGGTACTGGCATTAACTGGCTTTTTGTCCTCTTCGGTGATGTGCACCACAAGGAATATGAAACTGTCCACCTTTTCTGCTGGTGGCACTGATGAAGATGAGGGACGCCCCTCATCTTCATCAGTGCCACCAGCAGAAAAGGTGGACAGTTTCATATTCCTTGTGGTGCACATCACCGAAGTGAGACCTCTGTCTTTGTGTACGGAATTCTACAATCATCTCCTTGGTCTTTCTGACGTTCCGGAAAAGGCCTTTTTTTTTTGGCACCACTGTGGCAGGTCGTCAGCAAAAGTAACAATGGTGTTTGAGCTATTCTTGGCCACACCGTCATGGGTGTTTGCAAGGAGTGCAGCAGATGAGTCAATACGCAACCCTGGGGGGCTCCTGTATTTAGGACGAGGATGGTACAGGTGTGACATGGCTGGCCACCGTGACCACCTGGGGTCTGGCAGGACCCAGGACAAACACCACAGGGTTCAATCCCAGGTCAGCCTGGTGGGGACAATACGCTGCTAAAGGCTGTGATATAATGTCAATAAACAACAGCTTAAGCCAATAAGTATCTGCGTACGTGCTTGTGTGTGTGTGTGTGTGTGTGTGTGTGTGTGTGTGTGTGTGTGTGTGTGTGTGTGTGTGTGTGTGTGTGTGTGTGTGTGTGTGTGTGTGTGTGTGTGTGTGTGTGTGTGTGTGTGTGTGTGTGTGTGTGTGTGTGTGTGTGCGCGCGCGCGTGCCCGTGCCCGTTCCGCATTGCACTAAGTATGTTAAATATATTGAATGGCTGCATGTGTAAATGCTTTGACAAATATCTTAATATACAGTATGAGATACAAATCATGAACAATATGCCATTTCATTCACTGCCAGGCTTATTTCAAGCTTGTTGATCCATATGCCACAGGCATTATGGATCAAACGGAGATTTTTTTTTCTCCGTTTACATTTTAACATTGAAGTGGATGGAGCATTAACTTTTTTTTTTTAGGTGACGTCAAAAGACGTCATTGGCACTAATGGCACACTGAAAACGGCCGTCAAAAGACGTCATTGGCACTATATGAGTTAATGTAATTCTTTATACAGTATGTCATTTGCTCTTAAGTGAAATGTGTCCTCTGAGTTAACCCATCCTAACTATTAGGAGCAGTGGACGCCATTAAAACAACGCACAGAGAGAGCAGTTAGGGCCACATCACATAGCACTATAACAATATCTATAACAATACATTCATCAAAGCAGGATATTTACAAAAGGTTCGGAGGGCTTATGGCATTATTTAGCAGTATGTTGGAGGAGATTAGGAGGTATTTATGGCCACACATACAGGTCAGGGTCATATGGACTGTGACTTATAGCTGGCCAGCAGGAATGGATGCTTCTGAACATCTGTTCTTGTTTATACACATGAAATGCAGCTCAATGTATACAGCATGAGATACCATATTTCAGATCAGCCATGTCCATATTGTCCATATTGTCCAGTATTGCGCTTTTCCTCCCAGCACAGAGTGTAGGCTACAGTATGTAGCTGTAGCCTGTTGGGTGGAAACCTTCTATGTCCAAAACTGTTACATTTCAGGAAAATGGTTCCAATGAATCTAATGTAGTTATTAGCCTATTTTAGTCCCAAGCTCTCGTTAATATTTTTAATTGGTTTAATATTTATAAAACCCATAGACACACTTAACTACTTTCACTTTCGAAATAAAAACGAAATAGTGAAAACGCGCTCTGCAAGTTTTTGCTACTTTTGTGCGACACACACGACGAAGTAGGGCATTAATTTACTGGGGGGGGGGGGAGTTAAAAGTTTGTTGATTATGGAGATTCAAGGTTTCTGCCCAATAGTAACGATATGTGATTTGCAACTGCGTTACAGAATGGCGAGTGTTAAAGAATGGTGTGTGTGCGTGCGTGTGTGCTCGTGCATGTGTGTGTGTGTGTGCGTGCGTTGAGTGAGTGTTTTTAAATCAAAGGTGACCAAAAAAAAGGTGTCCCCTGTGTATTAATAGTGTGTCAAAAATAGTCCTGTTCCTGGGGGCCGGATGAGGCCCCACATTTAACACCTCTATTCTCCAGCTGTCCTGTCCTGTGCCATGACCAGAGGGCAGATTGTCACCAACATTTCATTCACACTTCAATGCAACTGCTGCATGCTGCTGGCCAAATTATTATATGATGATGACATTCACTTTAAAATTCTGACATTGAATTTTTTTTGTTTGGGACTGGGTACTGGGGACGGGGACGGGGACGACTTAACAGTAAATTGAACTAGATCTAATAGTTGTGCTATTTTTGTGCAACACCGTTGTACAACAAAGTATAAAATAGTGCTTAATCAGACTTTAATCGATTTAGAATTTTTCAAAATTTAACCCATTCAATCCGAGAAAGCATCTGTGTCATTTCAGATTTTTGCGTTGGCTGTTCAAAAATAGCAGATATACAAGCTTGTACATCTGCTATTTTTGACCATTTTTGAAAAATCGTGAAAGTGTGATAACTACTGATTTAGAAGGCATTTTCAGAATCGGCCTCAGGTTTTAATGGCTTTAATGGCTAAAAAAAGTAATAATACAATATAAAAACACCCTATTCATCAGTAGAATAATCACTAAGCTGCCCTACATTATTTTTCCCTGTTTATTTAAAAATAATGATTAAATCCTTTTGTGTTTGCATTAATCGCTTTCCCTTTTCATTCAATGTTTCCGTTTCCATTTGAGTTTAGAGGCTTATTGACTCACTGAATGTCCGCTTGGCTGCCGCATGCTCTGTGGTAATTCAGTCTGACTAATGTGTTTAGTAACCATGTCTATAATCGGAGCTCTCTGCAAGGGCCCTCATAAAAGCCTGCTTGCATTTGATTTTCCATTTGTATAATGTTTCAGATTAAACAAATGGAAATATGTAGATCATGTTGGATGATGATATATCACCATCATAAACACGGCTACTGTACTGTATATGTATGTATTATACACTTTGGTTCTGTTTACGAGTTGACACGCATGGATATACGGTGCTGATAATTGTTCAATCAGAAACACTCAACGTCAAAGTAGATTTAACCATTTATTGCAACAAATGGAATACAGTTAAGCTTGGCGTTAAAGCTCCGCTCTTGGGAGATATTCCCTGAATTTTGTCGAAGCAGCCTGCTAAGCATATATTCAGGGAATGCTGAATATATGCTTAGTAGTATTTGAGCCTATGCCAGACTCTAATCAAAAGGTGGAGGCTGGGGTGGAGGAGGAGCTAGCAGAATGCATTGGTCAGCAACCAAGAAAATACGAAGCCGTATTTAAAGGAAACCCTTAATGCGTGAGTTGTGATTGGAGTATGAATTTGTGATGTAATGACCAGCAGCGCTGTGAATGGGGAATAGAAAACTGATGTTTAACATCAGCTGACTGACAGCTGATTACAGCTTTGGCGTGCAAGACTTCCGTGTCCTGCATGAACGCTATATGCTTCATTTCCCTGGAAATTGTAGAAATGAAATGATAGATTTTTTGTTCTGTTTTTTTACAGTACGGTACTCATATTTACTCCCATGTTGTGTTGGAAATTGAAATACCTCCAGTCGGCACCAATGATATACAATACTTGTCAGTTGTCACCAAAGTCACATAAACAGATGCATGGTTGCAGTAAAAAAGACAAACATACACAACTATTCATGGATTGTATAAGACAGACAGTGCCTTTTCAATCTCCATCCATGGCCTCGTTTACACTCTGAGAGGGAGACGGATCATAAAAGCAAATCTCCATCACTTCATAAAGAAGCTTCCCTTCCCTCACCGCTCGTAAAATAATTTACGGCCGTGTGAGAGAATTCTGTCCCTGCTGAAGCATCCAGGCCATTTAGCCAGCAATAGATTTTTTATAGAACGGTGTTAAGAAGACGGTCCCCACCGTCTGTGTCCCCCAGCTTAACCACTTAAACCCCAGGCAGCATCCGTATTGTGGGGAAAGCTTTCGGCTGAAAATAGCCGATCGACAAGCTCACAGTCGCGCTGTGAGTGAAAGCTTTCCCCGCAATAACAGAAAACAGAAAAGGCGCTAGTATAGATCCATGAGGGACTCCGCTCAACCATATGGGGTTTAACCCATTAAGACCTGAGGCCGATTCTACAAAATGCCTTCTAAATCAGTAGTTCTCACACTTTCAAGATTTTTCAAAAATGTAAAAAAATTGCAGATTTACAAGATCTGCTATTTTTGAATAGCCAGCACAAAAATCAAAAATTACACAGATGCTTTCCTGGCTTTAATGGGTTAAATGGTTTATGTTTAATTAATGCGCTGTCGTACACGACAGTGTATCGAGCTCCAAAAATAACCGATCTGCATTCTCACAACGCTTCGCGTCCGCTATGCGTTGTGAGCTTATAGATCAGCTATTTTTCAACTTGTGACATCGTTATACGACAAAGTATGAATGAGGCTTTAGTCTCCACAGTGGAAACAGGCATTTACTAGATTAGGAACCTGTCATCAAAGTGACCGCCCATGCCCCTCAAATGCCTGCGATGCTTTGCTGGGCTGCCGCTACGAGGTGAGACGGAAAGGTTTGTACAGTGCGAGGACAGGGAGATATGCACTATGCAGTGGTGTAAAAAGTACTCAAATGTTTTACTTAAGTAAAAGTACCAATACAACAATACAGGTAAAAGTCTGTTATTCAAAATTCCCTTGAGTAAAGTACAAAAGTATTGGCATCAAAATACTTAAAAGTACCAAAAGTAAACAGGATTCATAAATGCAGAATGTCCCATTTTCGCAAGTTTTCAACGCATAAGAATCTTTAGAAAATAGCAGATCTATAAGCTCACAAGGCGTCGCATCGCAACACGTGAGGTTGTAGATCGGCTATTTTCAAAATAGCCGAAGTGTATATAGGGCTGAAGTGGCTAATGTATGTTTTCTAAGAATAATCCAAATCTATAAGAAACTAGTAACTAAAAGTTTTCAAATAATTGTAGTCGAGTAAAGGTGCAATATTTGCCTCTGGGATGTAGTGGAGTAGAAGTGAAAGTATTGAAAATTGGAAATACTCCAGTAAAGTCTAAATCTTCTGTACTTAAGTACAGTACTTGAGTACATGCACTTAGTTACTTTACACCACTGGAGATATATGGCCGCGCTTGTGTGTGTGAAATGTCATCGCGTGCACTTCAGGGAAGGTGACAACAGAGTTTTATTCATATGACCTTTGTGGTTGTCAAGGGATCATAATGATCATAGTGCAACTTTTGGCTTCACAAGATATTTTACGGTGATGACGTGGGCTAGAGATGGAAGAACAGTAGGCCTGTCACAATTACTGCATCATCACCTGATTGCAGTTATTTTTAGCTAATCGCAATTATTTCACTTAATCTTTAGAGTCGTTTCCATTCATCTGCATTAGCTGAAATGAACAGAAATGTCATATTTCCAAGTCGTTGTACTCGTTCTTATAATGACTTTCAACCTGGCAACCTTGTGCATTTAAAGCAGAACATTAGAGAAAAAATAATGATTGAATGGTACATTCAAATATATTCAAAATGGTGAAAATAGCCAATCTGCAGTACAAGCTTACAACACGTTGCATCGCAAATTATTAAGGATATGGCCTATTTCGACCGTAATACATTATTGATCTTCTGGTGCCAGTCGTTGTCAAGTCATTTCTTTGTATACTTCAGCAGGCTTTGTATTATAATTTTTAAGACAATTAATCGCAATTATTTGTGTGACAATGAATCGTCAACTATGATCATGACACTCGTCGATGTAAAGCCGTTTTGAAAGTTTAGACAGAGGGCTCCCGCTCATGAATAATGCACGGTGTGAAGGTGTACAAACAGTTTAGTACAGTTTAGGGCAAGCTTACAGTTGAGAAAGTTTAAGATAGGGATCAGCTCAGCGTCATTGATGACCCTACGTTGAAAGACACCTTGAACAATGAAAGGCAGAAAGGCGTAGAGTGTCTCTCATCATTCTCTGTCTCTCTCCCTTTGTGTCCAACTCTTTAACAGAGTTGTAAAACATTAATATTTAGAGATACTATGTGAGGCAGATATGGAGAGGGGCCGGCCCGGGCCTGTGTGTGTGGTTAAATGAGTCAAGCGTGGAGAAATCTAAGGATGTAAAGCTCACCGATCCGTTCTGGGAGGCCTTAAGCACACCGTAAACTATCAGATCACTGAGAGATGGCCTATCATGGAATGTGCAGATCGACGCGTACGCATACCTACACACGTAGTAGCTGTTGGCCTGGAAACCGTGTGTATCCACAAGTTTCCTAGGGCGTTGTGGGCATCACTTCCTGTCGTTTGATCAGGTATCAGGGATCAAATCGACAGGAAGTGATGCCCACAACGCTCTAGGAAACGTGTGTTTACGGTGTGTACAAAACCGTTACTTTTCAGGAAATGGGGGAGAAAGAAAGAGCCTGCGTGTCGGTGTTCCAAAGGATCTAATATAGTTATTATTTAGTCGCACGCTCTTGTTAATACTTTTCATTGGTTACATAATTATAAAATCCAGACACAGGCGTGCACTTTAAACCTGGAGCATTTATGTTTTTTTTGCTACTTTTTGCACGACACTGTCATATGATGTCTAAAGTACAGTAGTATGGCATCCATTTTTTATGGACGAAAAACAACATGAAAACGTCAAGTATACGGAGGCAATAATAGAGAAGTTTGTGTTTGTTAGTGTTTGGCCTACAAACTCGCTCAAATCAAACAGTAACAGCTGTTGCGTAAAAAGCTTCTTTTTTTTCATGTGCACACTCACAGTATCTATTTTCTCAAGGTAACGTGTGTGCTGCGTGCGTGTGCTGCGTGCGTGTGCTGCATGCGTGCGTGTGTGCGTGCGTGTTCACATGGCCTTTGCCACAGCTCTGGTTTCCGTGTAGATTGGGTTACCCAGTGTAGTCTGTGATAGATTAGCCATTCTGATCCCAGATGAGGAGGTGGCAGGAGGACTTGCATACAGCGACCGGGGAGTAGCTTCATTCATCGTTCTCTCTCTCAGACCTATACCTCCAATTCTCTCATGGTGTGTAGGGCTTCGACTATAAGGAAGGTAAGCTGGTGTTGTGTCTGTGACTCGGCGCGTGCGTGTGTGTGTGTGTGTGTGTGTGTGTGTGTGTGTGTGTGTGTGTGTGTGTGTGTGTGTGTGTGTGTGTGTGTGTGTGTGTGTGTGTGTGTGTGTGTGTGTGTGTGTGTGTGTGTGTGTGTGTGTGTTCTTGTATTACTATACTTGTGAAGGCCAACAAATGTCCCCGTAAGTGTAGTTGAATTTGAGAAAATTGCCATTGTTTGGACAATTTTCCTGAGGAAGGATCGTTTTATGGTTTCAGATTTGGGGAGTTGGGATTATACAGTTATAGGTTAGGTTTAGGGCTCAGGCGTTGGGGTTAGCAATGGCCAAAAAAAGGTCAAAAGTACATTGATAAAATTGCTGTCCTAAAATTGTTATGTCCTCCCATCCTCATGTCCATCGTGTGTGTGTGTGTGTGTGTGTGTGTGTGTGTGTGTGTGTGTGTGTGTGTGTGTGTGTGTGTGTGTGTGTGTGTGTGTGTGTGTGTGTGTGTGTGTGTGTGTGTGTGTGTGTGTGTGTGTGTGTGTGTGTGTGTGTGTCCTCTCTCTCTCTCTCTCTCTCTCTGTCATAGCACAACCTGACCATATCTAATATCTTTGTATGTTCTTGTGCCGAGTCATGGAACCTGGTGTTATTATAGTGAGTCTTTCGTTGTGTGATTAATTAACCACTTAAACCCCAGCATCCGTATTACACAATAACAGAAAACAGAAAAGACACCAGTATAGAGCCTTGAGGGACTCCGCTCAACCATAATGGGGTTTAAGTGGTTCAAGCTACAGTAGTGGCTCAATGTTGTATGTACTGAGCCACATGTACACACGTACACAGTGGTGGAAAGTTTATACTTTTACTTCTATACTTCAATACTTTTGTATTTAAGTAAAAATATTGCGCTTTTACTAAATCATATTAGTAAAAATATAGTATTTCTACATTGGGGTATTGATCCTTTTACTTAAGTAAAAAAAAAGAGTATACTTCTTCCATCGCTGCACTGTACACACACATACACTAACCCTAGAGAAGGCAAAATGTGAGTAACTGTAGCCTTGACCCTATAACACTCATTCTGCTGCATTCTGCTGCATGGGGCAAAATTAACTATCGATCACATATTGATATATTGTCAGTGGCTACGCTAATGTCTAGGTATTGACGCAGGAGCACATCACGTGTACTGCTTCCATCTAATTTATGGTCATGAGGGATGTCTGGTTTGTCACCATTCTGGTGCACATAAAATCCTCAGTGGTCATTTAACCACATGAACCCTGGCGTTTTGGGCATGTATTTATTTATAGCATTGAAATAAAAAAAAGAATTGCAAAATAGTGAAAATAGCTCACAATGCATCACATCACAACGCACTGTGAGCTTGTAGATAAGCTATTCTCGCTATTTGTTGTATGACAACATATGTAGGGCTTAAGTGGTTAACTCTACAGTCTACACTATCTGTGCAGTGGAAAGAATGAGAGAGGAGATGGTGTACGTGCGACCCGTGCGTGCGTGCGTGTACGTATGGAATCGTGTGTGCGAGCATGTGTGTGTGTGTGTGTGTGTGTGTGTGTGTGTGTGTGTGTGTGTGTGTGTGTGTGTGTGTGTGTGTGTGTGTGTGTGTGTGTGTGTGTGTGTGTAAACATGTGATGTGCGTGTGATTTTATGTTTGTTATCACTAGTCCAAATGTATGTGAAAAGATCCAGAAGGTGGTTGAGATTTGCTTGCTATTGCATTAGGCAAGGGATGCTATATGGGCATGCTATATGTCCATATAATAATCATATGTGGATATAACACACCCATATTGAGTTAGTTTAATCTGGCATGTTAAAGATTAACTTTATTGATTCCTTTTAGGGCAGCAGGGACCAGATCATCATGGTTTTTTAATGTCCTTTTAGCTCAATTAGCTTTATGGCTTTAGGGTTTATGGTCCAGATCAGACCTGATGAAAGAGAGAGTTATGGCTCTCTTTGATCTCAGTGCTCCATCAACACCTATTAAGACTAAGAGGATTCAATGTTTTGAACTGTACAGCAATGGTTCTCAACCTTTTCAGGCCGCGACCTCCAAAAATAATCATATCTGGACTGGGGACCCCCAAAAATAAGCATATCTGGACTGGGGACCCCCCACCCTGACAAGCACTTGGATTTGTATGGAGTTGAGGCATTACATTTAGTTTGACTCGATTCCACAGATAAATATTGTGAAAATAGCAGATCTACAAGCTCACAACGCCTCGCAGCGCAAGGCGTTGTGAGCTTGTCGGCACTTCGGCTACTTTCAATTTTTTTACCTCTTTCTTATATTATATGACAATATGGCCAATGTTTGACCCGTTTTATTGTGTAATTTGTTC
>NC_137614.1:10855263-10920263 GCF_963280865.1 Gymnoscopelus braueri
ACCCCGCTCACACCTGTCTCCCACTGACTGTTGGTTTCCAAAGAGACCAGTATCAACAAAGGAGTCATGATACAAGACATCAGAACTCAGATGTCATGCTCTTGTCACCTGATGACAATTAGCACAATGCAATGCTATTCCTTAGCAATGGACAGAAACACTCAAGCTAACTCACTCTCTCTCTCTCTCTCTCTCTCTCTCTCTCTCTCTCTCTCTCTCTCTCTCTCTCTCTCTCTCTCTCTCTCTGCCTCTCACTTTACAGGTGCTGGAGGACAACAAGTGGGTGTGAACAGTGCGGCCGTGGTTTTGTCCCGCTGAGGCCTGCCGAAGGCTGGATCCACTAAACCCTGCATACCGAGCCATAGATCCCCACCCCATCCGTGCGTCTGTGTGTTTGTGGGCGTCTTAGCCGAGGGCCCGGGGGGCCTAGCTCTGGCTGACTGGACCACGGCCATGGAGGTGGCCCTCGTTGACTTTGAGAGCCTGGAGGAGGTGGACAGCAGTCAGGAGTACGAGGTGGACTACTATGCTGACGAGACCACGGCTCTCACTCTGGAGATGCCGCCGGAGCACGTCGACTTCCCCTCAAACAACAACCACCTCCAAGTCCCTCAGGTCTGCACATTCCCCCCCAATTCCCCCGTGCCCTCCTGCATGTGGGAGTCGGTGTCGCCCTCGCACACGCTACACACACTGGCCGTGCCCCAGGTCCCTCTGATGCCGTCCCCGTGCAGACGGGGGCGCAATAGCTGCGAGAGTATAATTACCAACTGGAAGTTGCTGCTGGGCAGCGAGGGAACCAAGGAGAGCGAGGCAATCTTCAACCGACTGGCTAAGGAATGTTGCGAGGACCTGTTTGTGGATAAACGAGGGCTGGATGACGGTGATCAAAAAGTCATCATAAACATTGCCGGTCTGCGCTTTGAGACGCAGCTCAAAACGTTGGAGCTGTTTCCAGAGACACTCCTGGGAGACCCTAGAAAGAGAATGATCTACTTTGACCCAATGAGGAACGAGTATTTCTTCGATCGGAACCGACCCAGCTTCGATGGGATCTTGTATTACTACCAGTCGGGAGGCAAGATCAGACGTCCGGCTAATGTTCCGGTGGACGTGTTTTCGGACGAAATTGTGTTCTACGAGTTGGGGTCAGAGGCCATGGAGCAGTTCAGGGAGGAGGAGGGCTTCATCAAAGAAGTTGACATTCCTCTGCCTACAAATGAGATCTACAAGCAGTTTTGGCTGCTGTTTGAGTATCCAGAAAGCTCCAACGCGGCACGTTGCGTAGCCCTGGTGTCCGTGTTTGTCATCGTGATCTCCATCTGCATCTTCTGCATGGAGACGCTGCCAGAGTTCCGGGAAGAATTTGAACAAATCCCCTCTTTCAACCAGTCCGGTCCGCCGCGCAGGCGCAAGCCCACGCCCTTCACGGACCCCTTCTTCCTCCTCGAGACCGCCTGCATCGTGTGGTTCTTCTTTGAGCTCGTGGTGCGTTTTTGCTGCTGTCCCAGCAAAAGGGAATTCTTTCACAATCTCATGAACATCATCGACGTCGTGTCCATAATCCCCTACTTTGTAACGGTGATTACGGAACTGGTGTCGACGCCGGAGGAGAACTCCACTCAGAACATGTCTCTGGCCATCCTGCGGATCATCCGTCTGGTCCGGGTGTTCCGTATCTTCAAGCTCTCGCGTCACTCCAAGGGTCTCCAGATCCTGGGACAGACTCTGAAGGCCAGCATGCGCGAGCTGGGCCTGCTCATCTTCTTCCTCTTCATCGGAGTCATCCTCTTCTCCAGCGCAATCTACTTTGCGGAGGTAGACGAGCCCACCACGCAGTTTGTCAGCATACCCGACGGCTTCTGGTGGGCCGTGGTGACGATGACCACCGTGGGCTACGGGGACATGTGCCCGGTCACCATGGGGGGTAAGATGGTGGGCACCCTGTGCGCCATCGCCGGCGTGCTCACCATCGCCCTGCCTGTTCCCGTCATCGTCTCAAACTTCAACTACTTCTACCACAGAGAGAGCGAGCAGGAGGATAAGCCTCCCATCCCGGACGCTGTTGAACAGGCCACGAAGACAGACACGGACCAGCAGAAGCGCGGAAGCGACCCCTCTCTCAATAAGGCCAACGGTACCTGGCAGTCTGACAATAGGAAATCGGTGTGACTCAGAAACAAAGAGGGGGAAAGACACTCACTGGGAGCAGAACTGCACTTTAAAACAAAGGAATTATTAATGGCAACATTTTAAACCACAAGGAATACATGGCTTGTAAATGGATAGTGTGCGTGGAGGAAACAAACTTTCTTTATGAATTACAGGATTAATGATGTGCAGCTTATACATAATGAATAATAATGATTTTTTAAGACATACAGGCCGTAACACACTTACCTCGTTTGTGACTAATATTGAGGTCAAACACAATGTAAGAATAACATGTATATACAGACTACAGGGTACATAATTCAGTATGTGTTCTATTTCATGTTGACATATTTCAAGTATACGGTGGAACAAATATTCAGTTACACATACTAGAACTAGAATGGAGCTCTTCAATCTTAATGTTATATTTCAGCAATGTGTTTGTGAATGTATGTGTAAATATCTTGGTGAATGGATTACTTGATTTCTAGGATAATAGATCTGTTGAATTGATTTAATTTACAGTATCATTTTTCTGTTATGGTTATTTATTCTCAATAAGTAGCATATCTAGAAAGGCTTAATTGCACTCCAGAGTGCCTTAATTTATGTAATTGGAATTTTGCCATATATTATCCAATTATGTATATCACATATACATATGTTCAGTATATCTAAATTTTTAAACTATAATTTCTACTTGGTTGGGAATATGGTATTTACAGTGGATATTTCTGTCTTTGTCATGTTAAGAGTAAACACTCCTCTCACAGACTGAAATGTTTCAGGATATAAATAAGTTTTGTTACCTTGAGTGACATCATGAGAATGAGGATGGAAACCAAAGACAGCTGTAGATTCAATGTAGAAAAGGGAATTATAACATAAGCATACAAGGCTTATTACTGGCCAATATGTTCTGAGATCTAATAAGGTATAATAATAATTCCATATTTCAATAGATTTGAATACAATCTTATTTCCATTTCAGGAGATAAATCAGGAACTGCTTGGAATGTTGATCTGGTGATATCATTTACAGTAAATTAAAACTGAACTGATCTGAAAACTAATTTATAATATCGTTGCTGTCGGGCGTAAACCTTGTGTCTCCATATTTCAACTTGTTATGTTAACATTTTTTTGTAAATCAATGTGCTACTTTGTCATACTAGAGTGTCACACAACAGTAGCCAACGTGTCGCAACGCAACCCGTTGTCAGCTTGTAGATTGGTTATTTTTTCTATTTTTTAATTTTGTTTTAAGTGAAAGTGGTTGAAGGATGACTTCACCCATCATCTTCTTATAATCTTCACTAATACTCATTATAATATGGTACCATTTTGGTCTACTTACTCTGTGTCTCAGAGGAGGGCTGTGGACAGTTCGGAAACCCGCCTACCAGTGACATCATCGATGGGGAATCCAAGCTGATAGAAACTGAAGGCTTTCTATTCCTGGAAAGTTAGCATGCTATAACGGAAGCCATTGTTCTCACGTTGATTTAAAAAAAACATATTATGAGCACCAGGGGGCGCCGATTTATGTCCGCGGGAAAAAAACTCAAATTCAACAACGCATTGCTATGAATCTTGAAAGGGAATGGCACAGAAGACCAGTGTAGAATATCATCACTGTAGGATGTACTGTACTCTAAGTTGAGGGGGCGGCAGTGGCTCAGGGGTAGAGTGGCCGGGTAGAGTGAACTGGATACCGCAAGGTTCCCAGTTTGATCCCGGGCTGGGGCGCTCCCCCAGAGTTAGTGTCGAAGTGTCCTTGAGCAAGACGCTGACCCCCTAATTGCTCCCGATGAGTGGGTTGGTGCCTTGCATGGTTTCCTCCGCCATCGGTGTATGAATGTGTGTGTGAATGGGTGAATGCAATGCACAATCTATGTAAAGCGCCTTGGATAAAAGCGCTATATAAATGCACCATTTACCATTTTACCATTTAAGTTACAAAACGTTACTTTCGAAGAAATTAAAAAATATATATATATATTTTTCAAACATTTTCAAAAATACAGAAAATAGCAGATCTACAAGCTCACAGCGAGTCGTAATGCAATGTGTTGCATTATGGCTATTACGAAAAAAGAAATAAAAAGATGTTTCTGCCCGACAGCAACGATATGGGTCATGGGCACAGGTTTATCACACTAGCAAGACCATCAAGCTATACTTGTATGTGTGATACCATTGCAGTGTGTACATCCCGCTGTTCTGTAGATACAATACATTCTGGATTTTACATCAAGTCCCTGTTCTGTTTTTCTCTGATCATGAAGTGGTTGGTTGGTTTGTTTGTTTGTTTGTTTGTTTGCTTGCTTGTGTGTTTCTATCTTTGGAGAAGCTGGGTGTTAAAAGAGGGGTCAGAGCAGAGGATGTTGGTGGATGCAGGGAATATAGAGCTCGACAGTGACCGCCCACTTTTTGGACAGCTGATGTGGCAGAAGTGAATTTCATATTAATTTACTCCACAAATAATTCAGAAAATCCTCACGAAAAATGTTTTAGGCTAAGCCTGAAATCAAGCCCATCATGTTGTACGTGATGTTGATGTTTTTTTTCGCAAATTGGAGACGGTAAAAACATATTTTAAGAGTGAAGGAACTATAGTACAGTACTTATCCCATAAACCATAGCGTACACGTTCCCACTCAAGTTACCGTTTAGCTGTATTTTGGTGTTTTCACTGGTTGTTTTGGTAGTGAAAACGCCAAAATACAGCAAGACGGCAGTGTGTTTCTGCAGGTAAAAACCAGCACACTACTCCAGTGGCTGATGACTGCTGGTATATATAGAGGGAAATGATGGGTAAAAAAAAATTATATATTGTTTTGTTATGTAAACACAGGGCAAAGTTACATACTAGACATTTAATAATGCTTCACGCCGCGTTTCGAGCTTGCAGATCTGTAGCTTTCGTGTGACGCCGTAGTGATCAAGTAGCGTTAATTTACGAAAAAACACAAAAGGTTAGAATATGGAGATAAGAGGTTTCTGCCTGATGGCGACGATATATTGTTTCATGTAAACACAGGGCAAAGTTACATTCTATGCATTCAATAATGATGTAGTTGATGGCTGGTACTGGTAGTGATGTTGGACGACGATGTAAGAGCGTGTCTCAGAGGCAATGGGATCTAGTCAATGAGCTCTATAACCACAGCCATTGGTGTTCCCCTTGTGGGAAGAAAACCCCCGGTAGTGACCAGCCACTTTATATAAGAATCCATCATTTATTACTATCAGTAGCATGTGTCTGCTTTCACTGTAATGTTAGATCAAACATACACACGCACACACACACACACACACACACACGCACACGCACACGCACACGCACACACACACACACACACACACACACACACACACACACACACACACACACACACACACACACACACATATACATATACATACATACACACACACACAGGTTTGTATCACAATACTTATGAGGACATCAACATGATTTTTTTTGCCATTTTTAACCGTATAAGCCAAAAGCCAAAACACAGCCGAGCTTATAGATCAGCTATTTTTCCTGTGCATGACACTGGCACGCAACTTAACTATGAATCATGTTTAAAGACGGGGTGCCGTGATTTTCAGTGATTCCCCCCCCCCCCTAAAACATAATCATTAGGTATTATGGTTATACTAGGAGGAAGAGTTTTTTTAAAAAAGTGTACAGAAAGTGTTAAAATTATGTTTTTATGTGGACACGCCTCCAGTTCATTAAGTATACCTGGTTCTCACCTTAGCACCTCCTCCAACACCTTAACACCACCCACCTGTCCTAGTCCCTCCTCCTCCTCATGCCCACACCTGATGTGTTATGATAATGAGGGGGAGGGCATGTTTTTACTATGTCACTAAAGCGCAGTTTTTCTATTGGCACGTTTGACCCTCAAGGTTTCAGCCTCCAGGAAGAAACTCAAAGTAGTCAGAGAAGACATAAAACACCATAAAAACACCACCAGGGGGCTTAATAACGTTCTATCAACTTCACAGACACATGAAAAACAGAAAAGGTGCAAAACCATGGCACCACCTCTTTAACTAATTTTGATAATTCCAACCCCTAAACCTAACCTCTAAATGTCTAACATTTAGTTTAACATCACATAAAATTCTAACCCTAACCTGAATCTTTTCCTAACCATAAACTGTGTAAATAAATAGAAATATATACATATTTCTAAACAACCATTTCTCTTGGGACCAGGAAAATCGTCCTCAAAATGTCTATTTCTCAAATTCTACTATACTTGTGGTGACATTTGGTCTAAGTAGAGTAATACACGCACGCACGCACGCACGCACGCACGCACGCACGCACGCACGCACGCACGCACGCACGCACGCACGCACGCACGCACGCACGCACGCACGCACGCACGCACACACACACACACACACACACACACACACACACACACACACACACACACACACACACACACACACACACACACACACACACACACACACATACGCACGTACGCACAGTGGATGTAGTGGCTAGTGGATCAGCAGGTCAAGCAAGGCAAGACATTGCTGAGACACTAGAAGGCTTCCAGACAACAGGATTGCCCTCTCCGGTTGACATGGATCTGGTCTTCTCGCTGCTAATGGAGCTATCTTCACCTGACACCCATCTCTCCATATTACACAGCTGAACACCCCACATTAAAGCCAATTGCTAAATAGCTATAATAACAACTGAAAATGGTGTCAATCAGAGACTTTTTTTTTCAATTGAACATACTGTACAACATTTTTGTTGAGAGAAACCTATTGAGGGGTGTTAGCTGATTTTGATTGGGGGGTGGCCATAGCTGATTTTGATTGAGGGGGGTGGCCATAGCTGAGTGGGTAGGGAGGCTGTCTCAGGAAAACAGACTATAGATTGTCTATCTTTGGTCATGTGACACTGGCATGCGACACCGGCATACACTGAAGTATAACGTCAGGCTTTTAACAGGACGATGAGACCTGGAGGTCACTGAGGTCGTATATGAAATGAGGAACAACTGAAAGTGAAAATAGAGCTACCAAAGGAACGAGAGAAAGGTATGTTGACTGAGCAAGGAGTTCACGCACTACCTGATCATTAACTGTCACCCACATAGATAGTTTACATGTAGGTGAGGAACAAAAGAGATCACTCGCTCTCTCACACACAGACATTTTTATGCATTGTGCAGACACACACACACACACACACACACACACACACACACACACACACACACACACATCACATCACCCCCGCATAATTATGTGCCATTTTGCTGATTATGCGGAATATTATGCGATGGCATAATCGTGTTTTTCTGGAGGGTCTATATATAGGGCTTAAAGGAGTCGTTTACATTTTTTTTTACTTATTTTCTATCAATTACACACGCCATGAAGCCTTGAATTCATGGCGATTTTTTTGTTTTTGTCGCATTCCTAAGCTAATAATTTGATAACCGGTGGACTCTCCGGTGGGAGACTCAATGGAGTTTAATTATTGGCTTAGGAATGCAACAAAAACTAAAAAATCTACATGATTACAAGACTTCATGGGGTGTGTAATTGATAGAAAATAAGTAATTTTTTGGGTGAACTACTCCTTTAAGTGGTTAACTCCATTCAGATCTTAGCAGGGCCAAAGGCCTAAGATCCAGTAGAGTAGCCTTCTAAACAGTAACCGATTAGCGGGTTTCTGTATTAATCCCTTCTTCCTTCCTCCAATGCATAAGTTAGAGATAGATGAGTAGATAGTAATCTTACGGTAAGAGGCCCAATTTCAGTCATTGCCAATTCCTCCCTTTTATAGTCCCTGTCACTGCCAACACCTTCTTGTTGGTCTTGGTAAACATGTACTGTAGACAACCACCACATGCCTCCTCCGCTACATGAAGACAGCTGGTACTTTTCACCCGACAGTGAGGAGTTATACTAATGCATGTGGAGGAATGCGCATGCACGCCGAGTTTGAAGCCGATCGGTCGGACGGTTCTCGAGATACGTGAACTACAGACGGATAGATAGATGGACAGACAGAAAGATGGACAGAGGTTTTGGGCATTTACAGTACAGATGTTGAAATGGTGTGTTTTTATCAATCGAGTTAATGTGAAGATCATGGCATTCAGGATCACCAGAACAACAACAATTTCAGGGGAAACCATAATATTGTTTTGCTTTTCCTCCCCAATTTAGTTGTTATGCAAATTGATTCCTCCCCACAAACATTTCTGTGTGTTATCACTGCTGTTGTATCCTACTCGTTCACCTGCCATAGTATCCCCAACAGGCCCCCAGACTATTACTAAAACTAAATCAAAATTTGCTGTCAAAATCAACACTGCGAACCCCCAGACTCGGGCAGTAACTGCACCACCCGAGCACCAGAGATTTTAAAGGTGACAATCTGGGTCTTTCCTGTTGAGACATAATGAAGGCTTAGTTTATACTCCATCGCACGCTGCGATGTGTCCTTGAAAATCTGTTGCAACGCCGCCATGCAATTGAGTATTAATTAGGCTTAAGGATCTATTACCAAACACAGTTAATTATAGATGGAGATTCATGTGAGTGTGTGAATAACTAACATGCTGACATCCCAGCGCATCAATACATGCACAAACAAACACACACACTGTATACACACAGATACGCATGCACACATGTGTGCTGTGTGCACACACACACACACACACACACACACACACGCACACACGCACACACGCACACACGCACACACACACACACACACACACACACACACACACACACACGCACACACGCACACACACACACACACTGTCAGTGGTGTAAAGTGCTAACTAAGTACATTTACTCAAGTACTGTACTTAAGTATACTTTTGAGGTATTTTTTTACTTTACTGGAGTATTTCCAATTGTCTGTACTACTCCACTACATCTCAGAGGCAAATATTGTATACATTTTATACATTTGAAACCTGTGAAATGGGACGTTCTGCATAATGGGTACTTTAATTAAATTTTGATGCCGATACTTTTGTACTTTTACTCAAGTACATTTTTAATACCAGACTTTTGCGCGCGCGCACACACACACACACACACACACACACACACACACACACACACACACACACACACACACACACACACACACACACACACACACACACACACACACACACACACACACACACACACTGTAAGATATTCAACACCTCGGCGTGAACAGAAATAGACCCTGCGTAGCGTGGGTTCTTCTCTCAATGTCACACAAAACTCTGCAAACTGCAGCTCGCTTTGTTTTCTCTATCTGACTGACTGTCTGTCTTTTCTTCCACATATCTTTCACTGGCTCGTGGAACTTTCCATCAAAGCATCTCGTTAATGATGGAGAACTCTCATGCATCTTTAAGCACTTGACAGGGATCTTCCGCCTCCATGCAGTGTGAACCCTGTGGTGAGGCGCGCGCGCACACACGCACGCACACACGTGCGCACACACACACACACACACACACACACACACACACACACACACACACACACACACACACACACACACACACACACACACACACACACACACACACACACACACACACACACACAGGCTAGTGTGTTAAACCCAGACAAGACTGAAGTCCTTATCAGAGGACCTGACAGCATCCATGGTGAAATAAAGCAGTTTATGGGTCCATCAACAGCTCATTTCACTAGGGTTTCAAAGAACCTAGGAGTTCTATTTGACCAACAAATTAACTTCAAATACAGTAGAATATTTATTGGGTAAAGCTTTCTATGAAGCCCATGCATGCATATAATGCATTATAATCACACTGTATAATTATAGCACTCATAAGTACACATAATGCTTCATAACATTAATCCTAATATATTGCATCTTATTATGATGACCTATAAGGTAGTATCATATCAAGTAAGTAGCCTTGGGAGCTAACAGCTTTTTGGCTAGTATCATAATACTTCATAATTGCTGGTCACTCACTGACTTTTAATCTAGGCTAGGATCGTAGTGTATTATAATTCACAGTTGTAATAAATGATAATGTTATATTGCATTATAGTGTGATTATAAGTCCCTATAAGTGGTCGTTAGGTGCTTTATGTAAAGTGAAAAAATTGTATTAAAGCCTCAAAACATAACTTTTGTATTCTACCCGGGATTCAAACTCCGGTCTCCCACATGAGCGCCAAAATGTCTACTGTTGATAAGGGTAGACATTTTGTAAGGGACAACTCATTTGAGCGGAGGCTAAATTGTGTTTTGACTTTGATGCAATAACTGTTGTCAACCAGTAGTGGTCCTACCTGACCCAGTGCAATGATACAATGTCTGTGAGGGCAGCAAGGAAATTGCTGTGCCCCTAGTATTCCAGGCAAACTAGGGTTTTACATCAAAGTCATTGTAACAGATTTTTTTCTATGAGGTGTCCAGAACACCATACTAAAAGTCCTAAGAAATTGGCATCAATCCAAGATGTCCGCCAGTTATTATGAGTCAAATTTTCATTCATCTGAGATTTCAATTGACGTATTATATTATATTATACTATATTGTATTATATTATGTTATATTATGTATGCAGAGACTTTATGTTTTATATACATTCGTGGTAAATTATTTTTATGTTCATAAGTGCATGTATAGCAGACTATTTATGTGTGCTAATATGTGTGTGCCTATTTATCTGCGCTAAAGTTAATCTAATATACTCCAAGCAGGTAATGTTCTTCTTTATTCTTTTACAAAAAATGTCTTTTGTGAAAAAGTTCAACCTCAATATTCTGATATTAGTCATTGCTATAGTAGAGTGTACAGTAACAGGGGTCTCCCTGTCTCTCCAGCTTTTTAGTATAGACAGATATTTATTTTTCAGGTCAGTCACCAATTACATCCAGTCCAGAGAGATCTGAGATCCTATTCATCAGCTTCAATTTGATTGTGTTCCAATTCCAATACTGTCAGCTTTGTTTCATCACTTCCAATTTCATTTTTCGAGTTCTCTCTCCTGATTGGACGCTACTGTTATCCCTGAAAATGTATTTTCTTTTTACTTAAGAGCTGGAGTGACGGGGAGACCCCTGTTAGTACAACTATACCAGTAGGATCATAAGTAGCCTACACCTGCAGTAGACCATGCAGTAAGATCATGGCTCAGAATGGGTAAACTGGAATCTCTCTGAGCCAGTCAGGGCCAGTTTGTGACTCAGGGCAATTTGTGAGCCACATGCTCCTGCTTCTCTACTACTCTTCCTGTCTACTCCATCATGTATTTAGATTGCAAATCTGTAAACCTCTGGCCACGCGATAGTTCACATCACTGAGTAGGAACCAGATTGGCTGATTTGTGACTAAACCCCTGAGTTGCGTGACAGCACTGGACACGAACACACACACACACACACACACACACACACGCACACACGCACACACACACACTCACACACACACACACACACACACACACACACACACACACACACACACACACACACACACACACACACACACACACACACACACACACACACACACACACACACACACACACACACACACACACACACTGGATACATCACAAGAAAGAGACACTTGGATTAAGGGACAAAGCTTTTTAGGCCTGGATGATATTGGGATTTGGATTTTTAGATGGGATGGATCATTTCAATCTGACTTTAGATCCACTGGAAAGGCCCTCGCCATGCTCTCCATTAGCAACGCATCCATTATTGATACTGGAGCTTAAGACACTTGGACCTTCATCAAAAGAAGATCTCAAACGGTAAACTGTGTTTCTTGAATAGATTGGTGAGCAGTTGGAATTACTAGAGTTACCTTTACTAACATTAAAACCCAACAAATTGCAGTTTTTTAACACGTAAACAGAGAAATACCACACTCTGTGTGTGTGTGTGTGTGTGTGTGTGTGCGTGTGCGTGTGCGTGTGCGTGTGCGTGTGCGCGTGTGCGTGTGCATGTGCGTGTGTGTGTACATGTGCGTGCGTGCATGCGTGCGTGCGTGCGTTCGTGCATGCGTGCGTGCGTTGCGTGCGTTGCGTGCGGGCGGGCGTATAGGCGGGTGTGCGGGCGTGCGGGCGGGCGGATGTGCATAGTGATGATGACATGAGAGAAGGAGAATGATGTCAAAGAGCGCTGGGTTTGTCAGAGTGTGGTCAGCCAATTGCTGAGAATGTGGGTCAGAGTTAACCACATGAACCCTAGCCTCGCGTACCCATGCGTTGCCCCAGAATAGCGTCCCTATTCTGGGGGCGAACATTCGTTGAAAATAGCCGATCGACAAGCTTACTATACGCGTTGCATTGCGATGCGTTGTGAGCTTGTAGATCTGCTATTTTCGCTGAAGAAATTATAGAGGGGACAAAAGGAGGAGGCCAAGTACAGACCCCTGGGTGACCCGAGTCAACGAAGCATAGGGAAAAGTGACGTATTCGAACTGATCTCAAGTACCAACAAAAAGCCTAGAGTTCAGGAAGTTCACTGCCTGCCATGTTGCTACCAGCTGTATCGTTCACCCAAGTGCATTTGACACTTGGGTCAAATGCCTTGAGCTTGACAAGTGGGCCCAATCGCATGGTCAATGTTGGTTACTGAGCCAGGGAAATATTGGTGTGTTCAGGCATGTCACTATCAGACTTCAGAATCAGAATTACACATGAATCTGACCCCC
The DNA here is from genome assembly GCF_963280865.1 of Gymnoscopelus braueri. NCBI lineage: Eukaryota > Metazoa > Chordata > Actinopteri > Myctophiformes > Myctophidae > Gymnoscopelus > Gymnoscopelus braueri. The sequence goes on from NC_137614.1 coordinate 10,868,141, forward strand.
CTTTCATGAATGAAAGGGGGGATCTTAATACCAGAGAGACTTCATACCTTTGACCGGTACATGCCTTTTCTAAGACAAAACGAGACCATCATTTCCATGTTTTGCCATAGACTTAAATAGACTTAAATATAATATGCTTTATGTTTAAAGCCATAATTTCATCTTCTATTTCCATTATTACAATTCTGGAGGCTCAACATACAGCGGCCCCATAGTGTGAGGACTTAAATATCAGAGGCCATGTTTACTGATCTCAGTAGAGCACAGACCAGACATCCTAGAACTCAATACCACTAATCCTGTTAAGGCTATTTACCTGTTCTCAGCTTCTCATATTATCACTTTAACCCATTTAGACCTGATATTTTGTTCCAGGGACCCCCCAGAAACAAAGATTTGAGTTACAAATGTTCGCTTTAAAAACATATATATTCAAAGATTTGCACACATTTTCAAGATTTTTCTAAAATAGCAGATCTTGTATATCTGCTATTTATTTTAATAGACAAAGAAAAAAATAAATACAGTTATGCATTCCCGGTCTTAATAGGTTAAAAGCCTACTATTCCCAGATTGTCTCACATTAATGCCCGAGCCACATCTGCGCAGTAGATAATGTTACAATCATGAGGGCTATAGGGTCAATCATGACACGGTGTCATGTACATGTTGGTAAACCAACAGTACAGTGAGTCACCCTTACATAATAAGCCCTATCCCGTCTCCCTCTCATCCATGTTTAAAGCCTCTCGTCTCACCTACAGCCCTTGCCCTACTGCCCAATTTGACCCCCTCCATCCTCGACTGATCTCTCCTACTACTTTAACTCCCCGGCTCTCTCCTCATCCATAGTTTATCAACACTCTGGGTCCCCTCGCAGTCCGCCAGGCGCCGTCTCCAGAAACGTCTGGTACTGCACGGTGATATGGCAGCATCAGCATGCTGTGCTGCTGCTGCTGAGACACACATGTGCATAACACAAACAAACAGCAACTGCCCATGACTCATTGTCCATGTGTTATGTTCTTTTTTGATCTGATTATGATCAGCGTGTTTGTTCCGAACATTCAGGGCATACTCACCCATACTCGCCTATCCCCATAAATGGAGACAAAGTCTGACAGTATAGAATAGCTAGAAAAGGAGATTCCTAAAACATACCTAGCTCTGACATCAGAACACTCCTTCTAGAAACCCCATATACGGAGATAACCGGAACCATCCAGGACTGACATCATAGTCCCCGGTTTGGGCATGACAGAAATAGCCAGCTCCATATGTGGGAATGCCTGACACCACCTGACATCACCGCCGTGATGTCAGGAGCCACCCTCAGTGGTATAAAACAAGCCGTATGTCAGGGTTGAACTAATCTCATCATCGGCATTAGACCCAGTCTTAACCCTTCCAGAGTGAACAACATAGACCCAATCAGGAATAGCTCATCAGACAATCCAGTGTCCTCGGCGACGCTCGAAGATCATCTTAACTCTCTCCAGAGTAGCAGGAGATTAGCTGGCCTTACAACCCAGTTAATCACGGATGGCATATTCAGGACGACTAGCTGGCCTTACAACCCAGCTAGGCCTTCACAGTGGCTCTTGAGTCCGGTTCTAAACAATCAGCCGATTATAAGTGATTGTTCACACACATACATATACATGTGTTTTTGGGTGTGTTAAAACAGTAGTTCACCAAAAAAATTACTAATTTTCTATCAATTACACACCCCATGAAGCATTGAATTTATTGGGTGTATTTTGTTTTTGTCGCATTCCTAAGCCAATCATTTGATTACCGGCGGAAAGATGCTGATGTAGCCGGAAATACACCCGGTCATCAAATTATTGTCTCAGGAATGCGTAAAAAACTAAGAAATCGCCATGAATCGCTTCATGGGGTGTGTAATTGATAGAAATTTGATTCTTTTTTGGGTGAACTATTCCTTTAATTGAAACCAATTGCCTGTACATTCGCAAGTTCACGTGAACTGACAGCACTATTTAATGGGTCTGTATGTTTGGTAGTCCAGTTCTCGTCCTGATGAAGACCTTTCTTGGTCGAAACATGTTGGCATTTTTCATACATGAAAGTAATTTTTAACTCTACATCTCTTCATCTTTTTAGAATTGCAACATCTGTTTCCGGAAATTATCCTGACCTGTTATTCTCATGTTTGTGTCTTAACCTTTGTTGATGAGTATCGTTGCAAGTGAATAAATGGTCAATTTATACTGTATAGGGCCTTTATCCAAAGTTCTTCACATTCACACACACATATTCACACACCGATGGCAGAGGAAACCATGCAAGGCACCAACCTTCTCATCATCAGGGGTTCAGTGTCTTGCTCAAGGACACTTCAATAGCAATACAGGGGGAGCCCAGGATCCAACCGGGAACTTTCCCCGTCCCAAGTGGCCGCTCTACAGCCACTGCCGCCCCTAGTGTTTCCAATTGATTTGGTCTTTGGTGTGTGGGATGAGACGGCTAGATACAGATATTTGATAGACATTGTATAATGTCTGGAGACAGACTTGAATCCACAAAGCACGACAACATAATCAAGTTCAGCTAACAGCGTTTTTACTTGAGAAACGCAAGACAAACAGGCGGGCAAATAAATCTTGAACGAGTCCACGGGTCAAGCGATCCGATAAGGGGCAGGCAGTTAATCCAAAAAGGAGAAACGGGTAATCAATCCACGGGGCAAACAATCTGATAAGGGGCAGGCAGGTATACACCAAGGTCTGCTGAACAGGCAGGGTCTAAATGGGCAGGTCAGGAAAATCAGAAACGGAATGAGGCTGGAGAGCTTGGCAGAACACACCAGCAGAAAAAGTACTCCGTTTTTTTTTTTGTTAAGTAAAAGTATCAATACTTCAAGTAGAACCACTCTGTTACAAGTACAAGTCTGGTAATCAAAATGTACTTGAGTAAAACTACAAAAGTATTGGCATCAAAATATACTTAAGTACCAAGAGCAAAAGCATTTTGCATCCGTTGATGTTTTATTAACTGAGCTTGTAGATCGGCTATTTTCAAATAGCCAAAGTTTGAATAGGGCTGACGTGGTTAATGTATATTTTGTAATAATAATCAAAATCTAAGTAACTAGTAGCCGGTGTCCTTATTTAGCAGACCTTGTATTGAACTGTACTTTCCTGTGCTTTTTTTTTGCAAACTGCTTATAGAGTATTCAATCAATCAATCAATTACTTAAGTTTTCAATAATTGTTGGAGTGTGGAGTAAAGCAAAGTACAATATTTTTCTCTGAGATGTAGTGGAGTAGAAGTTAAAGTATAGAAAATCGGAAATACTCCAGTAAGGTAAAAGTACCTCAAAATTGTACTTAAGTGCAGTACTTTAGTAAATGTGCTTAGTTACTTTCCACCACTGCACAGTGCACACCAGACAATCTGCTGGGGTGCAGAGGGAAATAGATTGCTATTTATTTTAGTGAACCACATGGACCCTGCCTGCGGTGTCCTTATTCTGGGATGAACATTTGGCAACATAGCATATCTACAAGCTCACAGCAACGCATTGCAGCGCAACATGTAGGCTTGTAGATCTGCTATTTCCGGCGAAGACATTTGAATTGTGTTGAGGGGAAAAAAGCAGCAGACCTATTAAGCCCTGGTGCACTCCAGTCAATGATAAACACTGTAGATATTGTTATATACTGTACAGACCGAATCATCATGACATCGCCACAATCAAAAAAAGTGTTGGCAATAAAATCAGAGAAAGACACAAAGGAAAAAGTCAGATAACAGGACAACAATATCAAGTGTACGTATGGTGTGTGTTCAAAATCAGTGCAGAATATCACTCTTGTCTCTTTTGCAAGTAGCATAATGCTTGTGTGACTGCCTTTGTCACCAATACTGATGCTCTCAAAGGTGCTGTTGTAGAATGAACCTAGTTACTTACTTGCTTACTTACTTACTTACTTATACTGTCTATAGGATCCTGACTCCGAGCCATGTGGCCCATATGTCAAGATCCTATCTCGTTTCGGTAGCGTGAGGCAGATTGATGTAGGCTACACCCCCTGGACATGGTGCTAGTATGTCCCAGGGACTTGCCCCCAATGCAACCCTTGATCCTGAGTGCCAAGCAGGCAGGCATTGGGTAGCATTTTTATAGCCGTTGGTATGACGCAGCCGGGGATGTAACCCCCCGACCTCATACTCTCAGGGCGGACACTCTAACCACCAGGGCACTGAAATGTTAAATAATAAATATATATAAATGTGTGTGTGTGTGTGTGTGTGTGTGTGTGTGTGTGTGTGTGTGTGTGTGTGTGTGTGTGTGTGTGTGTGTGTGTGTGTGTGTGTGTGTGTGTGTGTGTGTGTGTGTGTGTGTGTGTGTGTGTGTGTGTGTGTGCGCGCGTGCGTCGTGATGCTTACATGAGCGAAGGAGGTAGGTAAAAGTGTGTCAGAGTGTGGTCAGGCAGTTGCTGCTGAGAATGTGGGTCAGAGTTAGTTAACCACATGAACCCTAGCAACCCTATTCTGGGCATGTCATCGTTATAGGCAAAAATTGGCAAAAATAGCAGATTAAAGCTCACAATGAATAATAAAAGGCAGTGGGGAACATAAAAGGTTTTAGCCCGGATGTAAAAGTACTCATTGTTGGCTAAATCCTCAGATCCTCTGGAACTTTGTTACAATTACTGTATGTGTGGCATAATAACTAAAAGCTGCGTCACCATGTTCTGTTTTAACTCTAGAAGCATATCTAGTAGACCACTCCCGGATGACCTGAGAATTCAAGAGGGTTCTTGATGTAAATGCAAGAGATGTATTTTGGCACTAAACCATTGAGTGATTTAAAGACAATCGGCAATAACATAAAATTATAATAATAGACAAATCAATTCTACAACTCACTGGAAGTCAGTGTACAGATCTGCTTTCTAAGATCTAGTTAGAGTTGTTGCAGCTGCATTCTGATGAGCTGTTAGCCATCTGCTTTTGGGGGGGGGGGAGACATGAGAGAAAACCATTACAGTAGTTCCTTCTGGGGATAAAGGCAAGGATAATTTTTGGTTGGACAATTGTTGTTATATTTGCCAGACCCAAGGGGTCGGGCTTACATGAGGCTTTGTATCTGTTTCGTCCATACATGGGCAGGGGTCATTTGTCCTCCGGACCCAGCCAAAAAAAAGTTTGTGACGTCCCCTTTCGTCATACATGGGCAGGGGTCATGTTCCTGTTAACCTGTCTTGGGATTGTCCAGTGAAGAGTTTCCACTACCCGCGTCAGTGAAGTCTGCTTCGGAGTGCCTCCACCTACGAGCGCACAATAAGACTCCATCATTTCACAGAGCAAGACTTGACCCGATCCAGTTTGATCCACGGTGGGGTGGAGGCAGGACAAATGTTGTTCTGGAAGCTGAATCGGAAAGGACCAAAGAGAGGACCTCGTTCTGGAAAGGACCATGCTGCCGTTGCCGTGGGACATAAGGTGTACTCCTTTGGCTTCGGAGGGTCCATGTTCAGGTATCAGATCAATGTCCAGGTCTTCAACACAGTGTCTTTACGCTGGGTCTCCAGTGACCCACGAGGCTCCCTCCTACCGCCGCGGCCACACAGCCGTGCTGATAGAAGATGTCATCTACCTCTGGGGAGGTAGATGGCCCGCATTCTGCAATGTGCTTTATGCGTTCAATGTCAACACCCACAGATGGTTCAAACCCCAAATATCTGGGACTGTTCCAGAGGCAAGGGAGGGCCACTCGGCATGTGCCCTGCGGAAGGTCATGTATATCTATGGAGGACACAGAATCAGATTTTCTTATATTTCAGCCATTTTAGTTGATGACATGTACACGTTGGACACCACCACGATGGTCTGGTCTTTAGTTAACATGGGAGGCACTCAGCCACCATTAGGGTTCTGCCATCGTCGTCGTCGGGACAAAGATGTTTTTTTTTTTTTTGTTCGGCAGGTATCCGCTCACCTTCATCAGCGATTTTGACACAGAGACCAACTGCTGGGTGAGCGTTGCTGAGCAGTGTGCTGAGCCTCTTCCAGAACGACTTGCAGGTTTCTCAACCTTTACCTACAATGAAGAGCTGTACGTATTTAGTGGGTGGAGCTGTAACAATGATCTGTGGAAACTCAGTCTGGAGACCCTCTGCTGGAAGAAGGTTGAGACCAAGGGAAGTGTTCTGTGTTCAAAATCTGAGCTGAGCTGTTGCCTGGTGGGAGATCGTATCTTCCTCTTTGGTGGAAAAGATGATGGCCTGCACATCTTAGACTTCAGTCCTAGTCTGAAGACGTTATGCAGGCTAGCAGTTATTGAGCACGGGCTGGAGCAGTCAGGACTCCCACATAACATCAGGTGGGAACTGGAAGACTTGACTATGACTATGACATGACTACTACTACTACTACTACTACTACTACTACTACTACTACTACTACTACTACTACTACTACTACTACTGCTACAAAATTTAAAAGGCTTTTTTCTCAGCTTTTGAAAATTTGCCACTGTAGAGCACCGAATTAAGTCTCAAATCACTGCCGCTAGAGGGCGCTATCCCCCTGGGTCACAGCGCTATCTTTTGTATTGGATTTCCCATAGGGGAATCTTAGATTGCGACATATAAGAACTTTGGTACTCTATTGCAATGGTTCCCAAACCTTTTAGCTCGAGACCCAAAAGAAAGATTTTACGTTTGCCAGGGACGCAAACTAGTGAAAATAGCAGAGCTTATCGATGTGCTATTTTCACTACTTCTTAACCTTTTTGGGCGGTGGTAGCCTCCCCTATAAGTGGGGTTGGGACACCTCATTAGTGCACCCTTCGCTGTACTGTGATTGGCTCATAATTAGTACACCCCTAGCATTAGTACACCCCTAGCTGTACTGTGATTGGCTGACTCTATTGGCTGACTCTATTCAGCACTGTGATTGGCTAGCGAGACACATGATGAAATTAATAACCTATAAATAGGACTATGCACTTAAAAAAAAAACATTTTTTTAAAGTGAGCTTCCATCAGATGACCACTGTGATGACCACACCGCCCACTTCACACTGGGTGTGATTTTTTTATTTATTCATGGCAATTATTTTATTTTTAAAGATTTTTATTTATGAAATGCTTTTTTTAAATGTTGGCATTGTTTTTAATTGATGAAAAGTTGAGTTCTTTTTTTTTTTTACCTTTTTCCAATCTTTTGAAATAATATATTGTTTTTAAATGTAGGAAACGAAAAAAAGGGGATATTTACTCGCGACTCATAAAAATTGAGACCCAAACATGGGTGACCCACTATTTGGGAAACAGTGCTCTATTGGCCCAATGCATTTAAAACTGGGGGTGCTTGAAATGTAAAACTGTTGAGAATGACTGCTGTGTGCTATCACAAGACCACCGCCGGCCCGACTGAAACAATATCGACATTACAATACCTGACACATACTGTATGAGAGCCAAAACCTTTCTCGAAAGTATAGATGTAGTGTTCAACTGGCAATTTCTCGGAGAGAGAAAGACAGACAGACAGAGAGAAAAAGTGCCAAGGAAAGAAGAGGAGAAAGGAAGATTGGACCATACAGTATCATTTTGGGGGTTCTTGGCCCGAAAAAGTTTGAGAACTACTGATTTTAAAGGCATTTGTAGAATCGGCCTCAGGTCTTATTGGGTTAAGCTAATCATCTGGGGACCCCCGAAAATAATTTGGCGACCCCACAGGGGGTCCAGACCAAGCCCCTAGAACCACAGTTGAACAGTGAAGCTGCCTTCGTCTGGTGGTCAAATCTGGGATAGCAACACTTCGGTATTTAAACAAGACCAGGAGACCTGGTTCTGCCAGACCCAAAATGAAGTCCTAGTATGTATCACACCTACAAACCACTTTATAACTGAAGTTCATGATGTCATGAATAGTTCGTGACGAAAGGGGACGTCACAAACTTTCTTTTGGCTGGGGCGGGAGGACAAATGGCCCCTGCCCATGTATGGACGAAACAGGTACAAAGCCTCATGTAAGCCCGACCCCTTGGGTCTGGCAAATACTACTGCGCGTGCGTCTACCGTTAAAACCTGCAAATGCCCCTTCTGAGGCTCCGTAGAAACCCTAGTGCGCCTGCTCAGGACCCAATATCGACCCAATATATGGTACTTCCGGGTGCTTCAACCGCCACTGAGCAACTTTCATAGAACTGAATAGCTGGGGGCGGCGCCCTCAGGATAAATTATAACTCTATGGTCCAGGACCAGACCCAGACCTGGGGGGTCCGGACCCCCAGGGGGAGGGTCTTCTTCTCTTCGGTGATGTCAATCTGACATCAGCGAGCCTCCCCATCCCTATCTTCCTTATTCTCCTCAAAACTTAAAATTACACCAAGCACTAAGCAGACAAACAAACACATGCCAACTCTCTCGTGTGCCATCTTACATTGTATTCACCCTGTCACCGGGCGGATTAGCGAAAAGGTCATGTTTTTATAGTGATGTCATCACCCAGCTGGAGTCTGGAGAGGAGCCAGTGCCACAAGTTGTGTACGTGGGTTATCTCTGGAGGTTATATACCCAGTGAAAGTGAAAGTGAAAGTGAAAATTATGTTGAATTAATTTCCAATCGAATAGCTTGTAGGGCATTGAGAACAAACTAGATAATAGATAATATTTATGATCCTTTAATAACAATGACCTTTCATTATTATTATTGTCTCCACCGGAGGCGGAGAGTATGTTTTCGCTTCGTCCCGCTGTGTGTCCCCCCCCCCCTAGCCAAGCTAACATTGGTCAAGCTCCACGTGACACGTGACAATATGTTGACACCAATGCTTTTGATTGGCTAGAGGGACGCATGACGAAATAAAATCCTATAAATAGGTGTGTCACTTCAAAAAGCCATGTTTTTGAAGTGAGGTAAGACAGGATCAATCAGTCTTGATTGGAACAGTACCTTCCAGTACAAATCACCCGTCCGTGCGTGTGTGTGTCCCTCTGAGAAGAACACCTAACATTGGTCAGTTTCACGTGACATCACAATATGTAATATAAATATATAAATAGCTTAGACAGGAGAGGCTGAGATCACACAATGCAACCAACTCCCATTACGCAAACTGTTTAACTAAAATATATATATTTTACCCTACTGTATCTCATTAGATACAGTAGATACATGTTCTATTTTAAGTAAGAATTAGAACATTCCTAGAGAACTATGGTTAAAGATAGGGTAAGTGATTTCATTTGATTAAAATAGCACGGGTCTGCTGGCGGAGACTTGTGCACCGAGGAGCACATTTTCTAGTTTCTTTCTGTTTCTACATTCTTTCAACATTCAGGGACATGGATGACATCATAATGTAATGTTGGCAACATTACATTATCACACTTGCAGTGTCTGCTCTCTCTCTCTCTCTCTCTCTCTCTCTCTCTCTCTCTCTCTCTCTCTCTCTCTCTCTCTCCCCTCTCTCTCCATGCAGTGTCACAGCCAACTGCTGGCTAGCTGGCAAGCTGACCAGCTAGATAAATTGCTGGAGGGATGGCAGATGTGAGTGTATTATCCATTATGATCCATCCACACTCATTATGTAACAGGATAGCCTATCTATCTCCTCCAGTAACGGACCAGTATGAAAAGGATATGGAGCACAGACAAGACAGAAATCTGTGCTGTTTTATATGTCCTCGTGTCTTTATAAGGTGGACTGACACTGACAGGACCATTGGAGACCAGTGTGTCAGCAGCCTGCACAGCTGGACCTGGCTCCACTCTTGCTCTCACTGCTCCACCATGTGGCCGTAACATGTTACTACACACGATTGTTAACACGTAATCTCGAGTGACTCAAGAAGGATCACACTTGTTTTAATCCTTCTAGTGATGGTTCTCATTCCATTTCATCCACAGTAGGCGAGGAATAAGAGATGAGAAGCCACTTGGAAACCCTCTTTAGGCTATGATATGTTTGGCATCAGAAAAGTTGTATTCACCTTAGTAAAACAAAAGTGTAGTGGTGGCGTGTGACGTGTGGTACAAGGACAGACACTGGGATTCTTCTGCTACTTGTAGTAATGATATAGTATAGTATATAATAATATATACCACACACTAATGAAGTAGAAGAAGCCTAAGATAATTGTTTGTTTTGTTCCCCTGTGTCCTGCTAACCTCAGCCTACCCTGTGTTGATTGTCCATAGTATTCAGCTGTTTTGCCTCACAACTCCTGCCTGTTGTTCCTGCTCTGGGGGGTTTGGCTTCTACATTCTGACACTGTTAGGAATAGCATCGAGCAAAGCGGATGCTTTAGTTAATGCGAGTCATCAGACTGAATTATTACCAAACTGGAAGAGTGTTTCCCATGAAGCTCAGGGCACTGTCTGCTAGTTGTTTACACATGGAGCTGTGGAGGCCTAAATGTGTCTACTGAAGCTCACAGACTGATCATGTGGGTGGGAATGGTTCATGGTAGCCTCCAAGCTCTTATGCTTCCAACCAACAGCTTTTTCATATCCGAAGTGAAATGTAGTAAACAGATCAGGCGTTGCATAGGCCTATAGGACATGTTGGCGTGCACGGCGCACACACACACACGCGCACACATGCACACACACACGCACACACGCACACACACATACACACACACAGTGCTGCAACATTATATCATTCACAGTACAAGAAGACACATGCATTTCTGTTTTTGTTCTTCCCATCAACTTTACTGATAATGGAACCAAATTGACCGCAATGATTTCTGCTCCTAAAATGTCACAGTGATCAGATTTGTGAGGAACCCCATTTAGGCCTTACATGACAGAATCTCTTGCCATCCATTTACTGCAGACACTAAAAAGGACATTTGGCGCCAGGGGCCGGTGAGGCTCAGTGTCATGTTCATGATGCTGCCCTTCCAGCCTCAGTAAATTGATCTGATATGCTCCAATTTAGGATGGTGCTATCAAATGGGCATGCTGGGGGGGGGGGGGAGAGGAGAGTGTGCTTTTTAGAGGAGACATCACAGGACTAGGTGTCATCTCTCATGTGTGGAAATGGAATTAGACACACGTTCAATGCATACCTTTACTATGAGCCAGCTGATATGTGTGGAAATATCCGTCAGCTTTGAAGTATCAGCAAACCATCTGTAAAACTGACAGAAGCAATCAGAGTCTGAGCTTTAACATTCTTTTGGTGATTAATGTACTGTACATCATTTGATCTGAAACTTTTTCATGTCAAGGAGCCTCAAATTAATGTGTGCTTGGCCACGGACCCCCATCTGAAAATATTTTTGCAAGATTTTGTAAGATTTGTGTTGTCAAAATGTCACACATTTTTCCTCTAGATAGATCTACAAGCTCATGATACAAGGTGCTGCCTTCAGGACAAGCAACATGCTGGCCTACAGCAATTCTCTGAAAGAACTTAAGACGGGCATTAGAGAAGCTTAAGACAATAGAAGGATTAAGAGAAGAAAAAAGAAATCCCGGCAGAATGTGGAGAGGCATTAAACACCATAACAGCCATAACAAACAGGCGTTAAAAACCTACAAGATCAGCACAGATCAGTCATGACCTTGCACTCCCTAACACCCTGAACCTGTTCTTCACACGCTTACACAAACCAACACAGCAGAGTGAGAGCTCAAATGCCACCGGCCAAGGAGGAGCATGTACTTGTCCTACAGAAGGCCGTGACCCCTCAAAATAATCATATTTGAACCAGGGACCCCCCACCCTGATAAGCACTTGGAATGTAAGAGTTGAGCCATTACTTTTTCGATTCCACAAATCGAAAATACATATTGTGAAAATAGCAGATATACAAGCTCACAACGCCTCGCTTTTGCGAGGCGTTGTGAGCTTGTAGATCGGCTATTTTCAAAAAGTTTACCTGTTTCTTATATTATTTGACAATTTGGCCAATGTTTGACCAGTTTTTATAGTATAGTTTGTTGATCACTTTTGATGCTTTAATGGTCTTTTCTTTCTTTCTTTTAGGTATTAAAAGTCACTTCACTGTCATCTGGGTGGGGACCCAAATCATGTAGGGACCCCCTGGGGGTCCCAACCCACAGGTTGAGAACCACTGTCCTACAGCACCACTAGGTGAAATCCACTCCACAAAAATAGACCACCAAATAAAAGCAGCAGGTCCAGACAGGGCGGCATGCTGACGTAATGTGCTGACCAACAAGCAGGGGTGTTCGCCAGCATCTTTAACCGCTCCTTACAACAGGCAGCCATCCCCACCCAAGTCTTAAATCCACCCCATCATCCCTAAAGAGAGCGGTTAAAAGCCTTAATTACTATCACCCAGTTGGCCTTCCACCAGTTGTTATGAAGTGCTTTGAGAGGCTTGTGCTATCTCTCGCATCAAGGCAATTATCCCCATCGATCTGAACAGCCAACATTTTTATTATCGAGGAAACAGATCTATGGAGGACGCAGTCTTAATCGCAATTCATAGCTGTCTCTCCTGGAGCATGCAAACACTCATGTCAGGATGCTATTTATTTGTTGTTTTCAACAACAAATAAATAATCACACCCATAAACTTGCAGACAAACAAAATGGGATTAACTACTTCACTCTTCTTCACTCAGAAACTAAAGAGATCATTGTAGACTAGACTAGGAGATATAGTAAGGCCACACATCCTCTTTTCCACATAAATAGTGAGGAGATGGAGAGAGTAAACAACATCAACGACATGTTTAATGGGTATGTGATGATGACTCTGCATTTAATCGTTGCCCTTGTATTGTACTATCCATCTGACGTCAGGCATATCGACATGAGCCACTCAGGCAACGGCTTGGGTGATATTCTGTTACAAAAACCACATGAACCCTATAGTATCCCTATTCTGGGGTGAACATTTGGCGAAAATAGCCAATCTATATTAGCTCAAAATGTGTCACGTTGCGACACATTAGGAGCTTGTAGCTATTTTCAGCGAAGAGAGGAAAGAAGGTATAGCCTTGTATGTCCCTGGGAGACTCTGGTCAATAATTATATAGGGTTTAAATGGTTAAATCAATAAAATAGTTTTCATTGTGTGTCAAATTATTGATTTCTTTACAGGACAATGAACATATAGGTGTCATTATTGAGAAATACAACCCTTCAGGGTGGTGCAAAAGTCTACATCAGGGGTCTTCAACAGGGGGTCCGGGACCCCTAGGGGGTCCTCACTACAGGGTTACTACAGGGAGGCCACCAAATCTTTGTGTGAAATGGATTTTATTTTTAACCACTTCAACCCTAGAATCCCATGATTCAATTTCTGAGGGGAACATTAGCCAAAAATGGCAGATCTACAAACGCCTCACGCTGCGAGGAAACCTGAGGGAGACCACTTTGAGAACCACTGATATAAAGATATATGGAGTATATTTTCACATCTTAGAAGACACCTAAAGAACCCCAGCATGATTAGCCAATTTGAGTGCTACTGATCTGTATCTAAGTGTAGAAATACAACAATCAGAGCTATACAAATTGTTAACACTTAAAAAACAATTTTACATGCCAATAGTTAATTGTTTATTGACTTATTATTGTGTGATATACCACAATAATATCAATGTGTTTTTGTCTGCATTTCTTATCCATACATTGTTTGTTATGGAATTATCCAGCCTGCTGTTGGTATGACCTCTAGGCTCTACCAAGCATTCATCAGGTGACGCCACTGAGTGACAGAATGATGAATTGGCTGCTTTGAAGGTCCACTACTCAAGTTTACTTCAGTTCAGAGGTGAACACCTCAGTTTAAAGTTTAATGGAAATAAGAATACATCCAACATTTCAACCAACTTCATAACAAGTTCTCTTTCGTTGCTTTTAGCAAATACAAGGAAATATAGTCTATTTATATTTCCAAATGAAAAAAAAAAGAAGAAAAAAAGCGAAGACATTTTTCACAACAAATCTCACTCATCAAAAAGACCAAAATCTACTAGATGTCCTCGTCTGACTCGACCAAAGCCCATGTCTGACTCATATTTCTATTGTTCCCGTGGCTCTTCCACTGACAGAGAACGGGCAGTCTGGTACAGGCACATTGCAATGCAATGGATTGCATGTAATGGATTTCTTCCATTTGAAAAACGCTTCCATCACCCATCAATGCTGCCCTTAATGTTGGCAGGAATTTACTGTAAATTAATACTGTTACCACATGAACCCTAGGCTAGCGTCCCTCTGGGGTGAACATTGGGCAAAGAGATTGAGAGGTGAAGTAAGTGATATTCTTTTGTTAAAATAAGTGTTATGTGCTAGCACATATTCTCACCTCAGTCTACAGTCTTTCTTTGCTTATGTGTTCATTAATCCGCACCGAGACATGGCCATCACCATTGATAATGCTGTGGTGACCTCAACTCGGACTGCGAAGAATCTGGGTGTGACCCTGGACGATCAACTGACGTTCTCGGCAAACATCGCATCAGTGACGAGGTCCTGCAGATTCCTGCTCTACAACATCAGGAGGATTCGCCCCTTCCTCACGGAGAAGGCAGCCCAAGTGCTCATCCAGGCTCTCGTCATCTCCCGCCTGGACTACTGCAACTCCCTCCTTGCTGGTGCTCCGGCATCTGCCATCAAACCTCTGGAGCTTGTTCAGAAAGCTGCGGCTCGCCTGGTGTTCAACCGCCCCAAGTTCTCCCACACAACCATCCTTCTCCGCTCTCTACACTGGCTCCCCGTAGCGGCCCGCATCCAGTTCAAAACCCTGGTGCTAGCCTATAGGGCAGTGAAAGGAACAGCTCCTTCCTACCTCCGGGCTATGGTCGATGCCTACACCCCTGCCCGACCACTTCGGTCTGCCACCTCGGGGCGACTGATTGCCTCGTCACTCAAGGGTCCTTCTGGCCGATCCACACGGTCACGACTCTTTTCTGTTCTGGCCCCACAGTGGTGGAATGAACTTCCCACTGATGTTAGGACAGCAGAGTCACTGCCCATATTTCGCCGCAGGCTGAAAACTCACCTCTTCAGGAAACACTACCCTTCCTCTCTGCCTGACCTACTTGTTGTTAACTAGTTGTACGAACGCTTGTTTTCTATTGCTGTATTGTTTATTGGATTATTGGATTGTTTATTGGATCTTGTTTAGTCGATACACTTATTTGTTTTAGCTCATGCTCATTTGATTTAGCTATTTTGTCTCATCTGTTTAAGGAAATAGGTAGCTGATATATTGCACTTTTACCTTAGCGCTAGGTATACTCTTGGTTGCTTGTTTTTGCAGAAAATGCACTAAAGACTTCTGGTGATTAGTAGTTTTCGTTCCCTACCTATGTTGAATACACTTATTGTAAGTCGCTTTGGATAAAAGCGTCTGCTAAATGACTGTAATGTAATGTAATGTAATTAATGCTTATTTGTCCTGTGTTTAGTGTCTATCCTTGCCTTAGCCTGGCAGCTGGCTCCACCCCCTGAATCGCTAGCCACTGTCGAAGGTGGGCTTTTCTCGGTTGAAAATCTGTACGACGAATCGGGATCGGGATAATCCAGTATGAACCAATTGCCAAAGAGTCCAACTTTGGCCACGCCCCCATCTCAGAAAACGGCTGCACTGAGAGGGCTTTCAGACTGAATAATGGAGTGAAACGAAATGAAAATTCAGGCTATAAGTCAGGCTAATCCTGCCTTGCTGGCTCTGCTGCCCTGGTCTGGCTAGACACCTGTCACTCACCTGGGAGTGCTCTGGCGGCCCCTCCTTTTCTCAGCTGTGCCTGATTTGTGATTAGGGCCTAGGGCTATATAAATGGAGTTTTAGCCAGTTTTTAATGAGCTCCCCAACACCCCCAGCATAGTATAACAGAGTTGTTCCATTGCTTATTTGTATGTTCTTTATTTCAGTTCCAATGGGCTGGCTGTAAGTATTGTTTGATGATTTTCGGTTACTGGTTAGTTTAGCTTATTGTATGTTTTGGTAGTTTATGGGAGTCTGGTGAGACAACGGGCACATATTGCATGGCTCACCAGAGTTCGGCCAGCCCATTATACATATACTTTGTTTGTTAGGACATTTATTTAGGTCTTTTTTTTGCGTTAATTTGTTGTCTCTACCCCCCTGGCACATTTAACATTCTGGTTCCTATCAAGAATAAACATCATTGAACTTGTTTATCTGAATATAAAATAAATGGTATTGCAATTGAGACCTGATTTTTGTTCTGTTATGTTATGGTCATTGTAGTCCATGAGCCAGACAAGATTTCATTATCGAAAGAGTGGGCAAAACCATACCTATATTAAATTGTTCATAGGGTCAATACGAGTAAATAAATATATGATAACCTCTCCACAGGAGCAGCTTTTTCATGGTTATCACACATTTTGTTATTTTCCCCATACGTACAAGACAGGTGAATAAATTACAAAATTTAAAAAAGAGTTATCATAATGAAACTTCCTGAGTTGATTACTTACATGAAGACAATGATTTATCGTATTACAAGTTTTCTGAAATTGTATATTTAAATATGCAAATTAGGCATTTAGTCCATGAGCCAGAGCCCCATAAAATTGAGCCAGATATTGAATATTCCCTCGTTAAAAACCTTTGACTCCAACATCTTAACAAAATGAAATAAGTATGTTGACTCTGGCTTTGTCCAATGTTCCAATGTTGATTCTGGTTATGCAAATGTGGGCATATTTTCCTAATGCCTAATTTGCATATTTAAATATACAATTTCAGAAAACTTGTAATACGATAAATCATTGTCTTCATGTAAGTAATCAACTCAGGAAGTTTCATTATGATAACCCTTTTTTATTTTATTTTATTTTTTTACCTGTCTTGTACGTATGGGGAAAATAACAAAATGTGTGATAACCATGAAAAAGCTGCTTCTGTGGAAAGGTTATCATATATTTATTTACTCGTATTGACCCTATGAACAATTTAATATAGGTTTCGTTTTGCCCACTCTTTCGATAATCATTGCTCAATTTTGGGGCTCTGGCTCATGGACTATTGGTGTTCGAGCCAAGTGTAGTGGCCGTAACAATTACTGTTAGATAGCTCTATATTGTGGTAGTAATATAGGTAACAGGGTCTTGCCAGCTCTTCAGAAAGCGGAACACTTTCTGTTTCTGAAGGAAACATGCTGTGTGTAACATCATTACAAGACATAAAAACTACAATAGAAGGAATAAAAGAGGAGAACCACAAAATTAGGTCAGGGTGTATTTGTGGTTTTACTTTTTCTGATTCATCAGGAGCATCGTATTGTGAAACATAACAGATTGTGGGGCAGACTGACTGACACAGACAGACCAGACCGTCTGTGTCAGTCAGAGTCAGTGTCTGTCTGTGTCTGTCTGCGTCAGTCAGTGTCGGTCAGTCAGACAGACACTGACAGGCACTGACAGACTCTGACAGACTGACACTGACAGATTGAGACAGACAGGCTCTTTACTATACAGACGGAACACATACGTAAAACCAAAATAGTGAGCTGCTTGTAGATCTGCTATTTTCAAAATGTTTGCCTTTTTTATTTAATTTGATTTTTTTTCCAATGTTTGACCAGTTTTTATAGTATAGTTTGTTGATTACTTTTGATGCAGTAATGGTCTTTTCTCTTCTTTTTTTTGTAGGCTTTAAAAGTCCTTAAATTGTCACTTCACTGTCATCTGGGGACCCCTCCAAAATCATGTGGGGACCTCCTGCGGTTCCTGACCCACAGATTTCAGAAATCCTACTCCACCACAGAACTCAACACACTCCCAAAAATATGAAGTATCCAGTACCTGGATAGTAGTGTCTAGCAGTACTCACTTCCAGGGACAGTACGTCCATCCTATGTGAGAAACTCTGCGCATTTAATCACTATTTGATTTTGATTTATTTAGCACAATGTAAAAACAATACAAAAAACAGTATACACAGAATATAAAAAAGAACAACATCGATTCCCTCTACATCAGTGTTGGGCAATATTACTCAGGAGAGTAATGTGTTACTTATTACATATTACTCCCTAAAAAAGCAATATTATATTACTTATTACTCTGGCAGAGTAATACCTTACACTACTCGTTACTGGGTAAAATAATAATACTACAGTAATATATTAAAAGTAACTTGTTACTGCCCAACACTGCTCTACATAACCCAAAGGGAAACCATTGAGTGTATTGCTAAGTGAGTATCAAAAAGGCAGGTTAATGTTCCCTCCAACAGATCTGTTGTTGATATGCAGTAGGGTGTCTATCAGAGCAGGTCTACTGCCCTCTACAGTCTGTCTGTATGTTGGTAGGTTTGAAAAAGAATTATGTCCAGAAGGACTCCATCACTCCTATAGGGTCCAAAGAGTGCTAATGTGTAGGAATACAACATATAGAGCTTTAATTCTAAACACTTAAAGAACCTTTATTTTATTTTTACATGGCAATAGTTTCTTCAATTTAAAAGACATCTGTTATGGATCTTTATAATATCTTTTTACATAGATCCACACGAAGAAAGCTTCAACATCTGCTCATGGATACAAGTACCTCACATTGACGCAATTCTGCCGACAACATTCTATAAACATTAACACTTTATCCAAGCACTCCACTGTATACTCTCCCCACATGACAGCAATCATGTGTGGCCAGTAATGTTCATACTTTATCTTGCTAAGCAATGTCTGGAAAAGGATAGCAATGCATGCATTGCAGTACACACAGTATTCATTTATGGTTACATTTTCTTGCATTTCACAAATGGATAAATGAACATGGATTTGACTGTGCAAGTGTGCATGAACAGCGGAGCAACCCTGAAATGTATGGATTAATTATTTTTTATGTGATGCTAACATGACTGCATCCATTACATTTCTGGGTCTTTACTGTTAGTGTTTATTCTATTTTAATCACAGTAGTAAATACTTACGTACAGTACATCAATTCACAGTAAATTAATAATTCTCTCACAGTACAACTGTCATACCCCAACGGTAACCGGAACAGTGGGAACCTGGTATTTCTGTGCACTTTTTAAATATTAGATTTTCTATTTACATTTACTTTACAAACAAGGGGCCAAATACATTAAATATTTTTAAATTATATTCAAGGCCTAATTCTTCTACATGCTACAAATTACAAAACCTATGTATGATAGCCAGTTATTTTGGGGATAAACAAGAAGTTGAAGGGTTAACGATCTGATAACGATGTACCGTGCATGTTAAAATCCGACGTCAGCAAGGGCATGCAGTCGCAACAGGTCCCTAACGCCAAATCAAATGGGTTCAGATCTGAGCCAAGTCTCCTGCAGGAGGCACTTCTGAAGCCTGTCCTGGACGGGAGTCTCCAAGGCGCAAAAACAGATGATGATACTTGATATTATTTCCGAGCATTTTCCAAAGCAAACATTTATTCCATATTTATTTACATTTAGGAAGAAACTTAGGCGCCCACAAGGTTTAGGTGCCCACTGGACTTGTATCCACACCAACTAGTGTATTTTCTTATACTTATTGTGTTTAGTAGGCTATATTATCAAATAAAGAAAAGCCGTTAATGTTATGACATTTCTTGACTCTTTGAAGACACGAGCAACTCTCCTTTTCAGACCTGTTTCAGCTGAAGGAGAGTTCATTCTCAGTTGTAATTGGTACTTATCGCAGTAATTATATTTGAATTCCCAAATACACATTTATTTAAATGTCACTGAAGCTCTGACGGTGGAGAGGCAGGTTCAGGGGAAACCTCTAAGTTGTCCTCGTTGAACTCATATGAAGGATGGTGATCAAGGGTGTTTCCATCGCGAGGTGGAGTGGTATTTTTATAAACCCCGACAAAATGGGTCCTGATGTCCTTGGGGGTCTTCAAAAACCTAAAAAAAAGTTGCAGAAAACAGTCTCAGATATCTGTTATATCTGACATTATTGACATGTATCATATCTGAATTATGTCATTTACGTGGGGTCATCAAGTAAGTAACTGGATTGTGTGTCAAACCACCTTACAATAATAAATATATTGTTATAAATGTTGATAAATAAAGATTTGTGTTGTATAACTGCATACTTGATAGAATGTGTAATCAAATGTTACAGGGGCAGATATAAATGCTTTTTTAGCCTTGAATGTCGCATGAGGTCATTTTGTTGATTAAAAATGAAACAAATAATGTTTTATCTGGAACGAGACAATCATACTCCTTTTCGCAACAGAGAACAAGAGCTCTTTCATAGAACAGAGGCTCTTTCATTGTTCAAGATCTTTTCATACATAGAGAAACTGTGTATTAGCATGTGAAACACACATCCTACCTACAGTATTGATTTCACAAGGGGTTCATTGCCACAGTGCACCCTGTTGCCTGATTCACGATTGTGAATCGTGTGCCTGTCGTCATTCACTCTCAACGTGATTAAAAGTATAAGCATTCTTTAAGTGGCGGAAGATTCTCAATTTTGCATGTACTGTATTACTGTATTACTGCATTACTATGTGGGACTGTCATTCAGATATTGTAAATTATTTACAATATAATATTATTGCTGGCGTGCCACTTGTGGCCCATGGGCCGCCTGTTGCCTACCACTGCAATATGCTGACAAAGAGCAACTTCTGGTTATGTTCTTGCCACAGATTCCACTTAGTCATTGAGCTACAGGAACCCAGGAAATGTAGTAATGATTAGCATAATATAATTATATTATATGATTATTAATGTTATATTATAATATACGTTGCATTTATATGGCATAGTTTAAATGAGTGCTGTACAAGAAAAAAGAAAAATAACATTACAATAGATTCAAACCAAAAAGATCAGCAAATAAAATCAATTAAAAGCTAGATTCAAGAAATGGGTTTTCAACTGGCTCTTCAAGGTGTTTAATGCGCTTGCCTCAGTAGTCAGTAAACATCTTTAATGATGTTCATATTCATTGTCTATTCATATTCATTGTCTATTAAATAGACAATGAATATTTCTCAGCAAACAAAAAAGCCTACAAAGTCTACAGTCAACCTGTTTTAGGTTTCCGACAAACCCTTCCTTTTTTAGCAGACCTTCATAAGTAATTTAAGCTAGGCTGGAAATCAAGCCACTTTTGGTGTAAATAAGGTTTGCCTTACTGTAAGGTTTACCGTTACTGTAAGGTTTACTGTTACTGTGGCGGCCGGCCACAAGCGCATGACAGAGTGGAATAGTTTTTTCTGGAGCCACATGGAGTCCATTATGCTTGGAAGAACTACAATGCATGCAAAGTGGATGTTCGTTTGGCTGACATACTGTAGCCATATAGCGTATTACAACCTGTTGACCCAGGAGTGCATGTTAACCCATTAAGACCTGAGGCCGATGCAAATGTCTAAAATCCTAATAGTTTTCTGAAAAACGCATGTTGCTACAGTATATCATAGGCGCTCAAAACCTTTTCATGTCAAGGACCCCCAAAACTATATGTATTTGGCCACAGACCCCCATCTCAAAATATTTTGTTCCCGAGACCCCCAGAAGCAAAGATTTGAGTTAAAAATGTTCACTTGAAAAAAATATATATATTCAAAGATTTGCACACATTTTCACGATTTTTCAAAAATAGCAGATCTACAAGCTCATAGCGCTCATAGCGCTCATGCTTTTCTGATTTCAATGGGTTAATGTCAGGTTATTTACAGCTTTCACAGACCAACCTGAACGTCAGCTTCTGCCCCGGCTCCTTCTTAATGATATTGAGTTTGTAGTAGTGCCTCAGAGCACGGGACATCTTTTCATACGTCATGTTGATTCGGTTCTGTGAAAAGAGATCACACTTCATTAATGCCCAGTGGTCCCATCATCACTCACTCTCCTCTTGCTATTATATGTTCTTGCTAGGGCTGCAACCAGGGCAGGAATTTCAGGGAGGCCACGAAGGCCATGGCCGTCGTTGCCCCTTAGTTTGGCCTTGTGCCACTCAAAATAATGTCATGCCATGAGGCCACAGTGGCCTTAATGCCCCTGCTGACTGTACCACTTTCTCCTCTGTCTCTTTCTTGTCAAAATGTAGACACCAGTGTCTCTTTCTTGTCATGTAGACAACAGTGTCTTTTGTTGAGAACTAGAGATTCTGAATTCTTAACTCCCCTGAGTCCCCATCTTTAAAACAATCCAGTGACTTTGATTGGTGCAGGACTGAGCATGGTTCAGATTGTAAATACCATAATTTATTAATTTCAATGCAGATAGTTTACATATTAAATTTAAAATCATCCTTAACACTTAAATTCAATTAATTATTTCAATGGACTAAAATCTGGTTTTATTTGATGGCCTTCCTGCCCTGGCATTTGGCCTTTGTGCCCTCATAAAATGGACAACACCAAAGGCCAAGTGACCTTGCCCCTAAAATGACGAAATCTATCGATTATATTCTTTTATTCTTTTTTGTTTGGGCTTTTATGGATAGGACAGTAGGCTGACAAGAAATGGGGAGAGAGAGAGATGGGGAGTGACATGCAGCAAAGGTCGTCGTGAACCCTCGACGCGCTGTGAGGCTACATTGAGCCCGGAGCCAGGCCCTATCAATTATATTTTTAGCGATTATTCTATCGATTCCTTTTTAGATTAATCAAACAATCAAGAAGCGTGTTTTATATTTATTTATTTAAATAAATGAATCGATGCAAAACTGTTCCAATTTATATGTTTTATTATCGACTAAATCAATTAATCTGACTAAACGCTTGTTTTGTACTTGATCCGTGTAGCTCAGTCAGTGGAGAGAGCTCTTGCTTCTGAACCGCACAAGGTCATAGGTTCGATCCCAGGCACCGCCACCTCAGCGTATGAGTAACACAGCTTGAGTGCAGCAAGTCGTGCGTTAAGTACTGGGAGGAGTGGGAGCTGGTGGTAGCTGTGGCGGTCTACCTCAGCAATCCATCTCCCAGGCGTCTAGCACATTGTGACAGCGAAAGACTCCCGCTGTAACCGACAATAAGCCTCTCCCGACCGACTACTTAACAAGCTCAGAATTCGTCATGACGTGTTGTGTAAATCTAAACTATGTTCATGTTTGAAAATGCTTCTTAAGGAACCGTCTCCACTCACTTTGTGGTTTCCCCAGAGTCGTGCCAGTCCGTTGGGGTCCACCACCCTGAACACCATTGTGTCCTGGTCATCCCAGCGGATGTAGTCGTGGTAACGCTGGTCACAGAGGAGGTGGTACACATAGTCCCACAGCAGCTTGCACTCTGCTCATCATTCAGACATGGTTTGACATTTTGGAATCAGATGAAACACATACATTTGTAACTGCCTTTGGTATCAATATTCATTGCATTGTTAAAGAGAACATTTTTGATTAAAGCTTCGATATGTAAGATTCATGTCCTAACCGGTTCCCTTGCGCGTGCACCGAAAAATGCACTGTTGAACTAGGCAACATATTTCCCTTTGAGTTTTATGCAACACTGAACCTCTTATTAATTTATGAACTGTTTTCCTGGCTTGCTCATTAGTCTGATTGTCAGGGTGAAGTATCGGTAGTAGTAAAGCTAATTAAGGCTCTGTTCCATTTGGTGTAGCATGCTTTCCAGTGAGCCAACATGCACAGCATAGCAGCGCCCTGACTCTGGAACGGAACCTTAATTAGTCTCATTGGTTTTACACCTGAACGAAGTTACATTACATGTATTATGTCAACTATTTATGTCAATATGGCTGCCTTGAAAAATGCCTATTGGAGACACTTTCATTATTATATCAGACCGCTGATAAAATCTTACATGCATGTTGTAAACACTTTACCTGTGTGTGTATTAGTAACTAACAATGTAATGTATATGATAATAATGAACTTAAGATACAGGCGACTGTCCATGCAAAGGGAGAGGATGCTTGTCTTGTCAGTTGAAACACGTTATACTAATATGGCGCCCACGCGAACTAAACTCTTTAAAGAGACTTTCTTATTACCTGGGATGCGGCCATTGGCTTCGCATGGCGGACTCCTTGGTCTCAGCTGATTGGACAGGTTGAGAGGCTCCTCCCTGAGGCCAAGAACGTTTGGACAAGGCTCAACGTGAGGACAAGTACAGCCATGCGTAGACATATCTGAGAGAAATGACAGGAATACAGAGATAGGGATACAATCAGAGAGAGAGACAGACAAAGATATGAACCTAACAGAAAGACACTTATAAAATAAAAACATTTACACAATAAAATAAAATAAAATCCAAGAGTTAATGTATCCATTCGTAACTCTTAAAGGTGTATACATATAACCAAATTAGTTTCATTTGTACACTCTCAGAGTTGAAACGATGCCATTTCAGTGTATCTGCAGTGCACTGGTTTACTGTGCTTCAACTTAACTCATTAAGACCTGAGGCCGATTCTACAAAATGTCTTCTAAATCCTAACAGTTCTTTGAAAAAACCTATGTTGCTATATCAGTGGTTCTCAAACTTTTCCATGTCAAGGAAAACCCCTAAAATGATATGTATTTGGCCGTGGACCCCATCTCAAAATATTTTTGTTCCAGGGACCCCTAGAAGCAAAGATTTCAGTTACAAATGTTTGCTTTAAAAATATATATATTTCAAAGATTTTCAAAAATGTTCATTTTTTTTAAATAGCAGATCTACAAGCTCATAGCGCGGCACTCGCGCTATGAGCTTGTATATCTGCTATTTTTGAATAGCCCAAAGGAATCTAAAATGACAGAGATGCGTCCCCGGATTGAACATCACAGGTTTACATCTGTAAAAAAAAAAAAAGTTCCCATCCTTTGTAGTTTTCAGGAAGGGGAAGAACAATAGAGATAGAAGGACAGAAAACAGAAAATGATTCAGATAATAAAATATTCCTGATATACAGTATATCAGGATTATATTATACCCACTAGTGTGTGTGTTCTGAGAA
Source organism: Gymnoscopelus braueri (assembly GCF_963280865.1). Classification (NCBI taxonomy): domain Eukaryota; kingdom Metazoa; phylum Chordata; class Actinopteri; order Myctophiformes; family Myctophidae; genus Gymnoscopelus; species Gymnoscopelus braueri. The sequence goes on from NC_137614.1 coordinate 10,893,007, forward strand.
GGGCGTGGGGGGTGGTCCCTGAGAGGTGATGTGGGTTCTGGCTGGCTTGTCACGCTGCTTACAGTGGCTACGGGCATTGTGTTGCTATAGACAGTAGAAACTGGAACAAAGAAATTTAGGGAAGTGTGACTAAGACGAAGAGAAAGTAAAAGTCAATTTCACCAACTGAACATTTTCACATGAAGTATTGTGTTAGAGATTGTCATACTGTACTTCTCAGTGTCAGGGGTGCATTTCACAGAACAAAGCTGATTCCTGCTCTTGTGAAACACTGGACAGACATGCCTCAATAGATACGCCTCATTACCAGATTTCCTGGTAATCCACTCCCACTGGCGTACACCCAACTGCCCATAAGGCACGGAAAGCACCTAATCATGCCAGGTAAAAAAGTGTGTGTGTGTGTGTGTGTGTGTGTGTGTGTGTGTGTGTGTGTGTGTGTGTGTGTGTGTGTGTGTGTGTGTGTGTGTGTGTGTGTGTGTGTGTGTGTGTGTGTGTGTGTGTGTGTGTGTGTGTGTGTGTGTGTGTATTTGAGAAATAGATGATTTTCCTGGTCCTCAAAAGAGACATAGTTTTATCCTATATTAAAATTGACTACTGGGAGGACTGGCTGGCCGGCTATCCGGCAGACCTCGGCCACGTCACTCTGACTCAGACATAACCACAGCGGCTTAGCGACCTACACGTTGGCCCCGCGGGCCCTAAACACCCCCCATCACCATCATTTATTATTTCATTTTACAGACGGCATGGGCCCCAAATGACTCTGGGCCCTATTGTGGCAGTAATGTTTCTAAGGGCCAAGATGGCAAACATTACTGTCAATATAGAAAAGGTCTTGAATGTTTTAGATGATTTCCTTATTAATAAGAGATTACTATCAGTATGACCTAAATGTGCTTGTTAGCAAGTTAAAAAGATGATTCAATGTATGACTGTTTGTTCACCAAACAAACCACAACCACATTTCCCCATAACTTCCTTGTCTCCAACTGCAATACTTGGAAAACGGCCTATTGAATTTCAGAACAACAAGAAGGCAATCACTTCCATCTGAAAATGAAAACTCAAGGACTTATTAATTATCCACTGTGAATCAGATTCCCTCACTTGTATCTTCCTCCTACTTGCCCTAATGCCTTTACGGTATATTTATTTATATACAATCAATACAGAAAATCCCTGTAACCTGCTTATCAGCATTTTTCCACTTTTCCTTGCACTCACTGTTGTACTTGAACATTCAGGAATATTATGAGCGCTACAGCTCAGAATCACACACTGCTTAGATCTTTGATTTTCAGCAAAGAGATTTGGTGTAGAGGGAAACACTAGTGGACCTATACTGTAGTACAGAGCTCTGGGGGACCCTGGTCAAGTATATAGGGTTTAGGTGTTTAAGCCTTATATTAGTTGTATATGGTGAAAATAGCCAATGTAAAAGCTCACAACGCATTGCGATGTGACACGTTGTGAGCTTGTAGATCTGCTATTTTGGATATTCATGAAACAATTACAAATTTTGAAATATTTAAATAAAATTTTAGATTTTTAGATTTTGCCTATATAATGTCATGCCCAAAATAGGGACAGTAGTAAAGGATGGCAGTAGTGCTGACAGAATCTGCTGTAACAGCGGAATCTGTCTTGAGAGATTACCTAAACTATAAATGTAGTGACATTACATTTCTGAAGCTACTGACCTTGGTTTCCATCAGTTGTGTGGGCCTGGGGACCTTGAACCTTGTGATTGCTGGGCGTTTGGGTGTGGCTGGTATTGGCCTGGGTATTGGCACCATGGGCAGATGAGTTCAGGGGGCTTCCAATTCTAGTTGCACCCGTCCTGTGCTGTTTGACACACTGCAGTAGCTCATACAGCACGTCACCTGGGTGGAAAGAGATGTGTATTTGTCATTGCCCAAGTTTATTGGCATAGCAAGCATCTGGATACTGGACAATAAGTTGTCTCTCCAGCTTGGCATCACAAGTCTACAGGTGAAAAGGAGTGAGTTTTTGTTGCCACAAATAAAAAAACAAAATCCCTGATGCATTTGCTCTATGTCTTTTTGTTTCCTACATGACAAAAGTGTGTCCCAGGTGTGTGTGTCAGTGCACATGTGTATCTCAGTCAGATAGCGACATGGGAAAAAGATCAGCCTTTACATCGTGGAAGTATTCACATTATTTTGATTAGGTGTACACCATGGTATATCATACACCATGTACCCTCAGATGCCATGGGTACCCGGCGGGCACCTGGGGTAGGGAGCTCAAAACAAGTCAATAGCCACAGCAGAATAAGCTGTTTGGCATTGGTAACCCACATACTCAGCTGCACTGCTCATCCCACAAAAGCATGTTCCTTAAAGTGGGGTACCATTTTAAAGGGGAATTAACAAGCTTTCCAACGGTAAAATGTAACATTTATTTCCAAAAAACATTGTTAGGGTGCGGTCACACCGAACTTTGATTCTGGCGGATTCTGCCAATGCTTTTCAATGGGAACGGAGCGGTTTGTTGCCATTTGCGGATTTCCGTAAAAAAAAAACGCTCCGTTCCCATTGAAAAGCATTGGCAGAATCCGCCCTCATAGTCAGAATTAATGTTCGGTGTGACCGCACCCTTACAATAGAAAAATAATCTACCAAACACAAATTTCCCAAAAATGCTATGTTTAGATCATTTATAGTCAGTGGTATGTGCAAGAATTTCTACCTGAGCTGGGGCAGCGTCTTCTGAAGTCTTCTTTGGTGAGCAGACAGAGGGCTCGTCCGTTCATCTCAAAATGTCCTTTCTCTGGTCGACGCAGACAGTACTCCTTCTGAGCCCAGTGGAGCCAGTGGTTCACATCCTCTTTATCCCACAGTGATGGGTTTATTCCTGGGAAAGAGACACTAACACATTCAAACACCAACAGGGCAATGGCTAATCAGTCTAGTTAGCAGAAGGGTTTATTGCTTATTCAGTGTACTAAACCAAAAAATTAGGACTGCAGATATCCAATAATTTCTTTGTGATTAATCTATTGATTACTTTTTCGATTAACCCATTAAAACCGGGAAAGCATCTGTGTAACCACTTTAACCAAGTTTTATACGTTGGCTATTCAAAAATAGCAGATCTACAAGCTCATATAGTGCCTTATATAGTGCCTAGCAGCACTCTGCTATGAGCTTGTAGATCTGCTATTTTTCAAAAATCTTGAAAATCTTTGAATATACATATTTTTTAAAGCGAACAACTTTTACTCAAATCTATTCTGGGGGTCCAAAATATTTTTAGATGGGGGGGTCGGCGGCCAAATGCACATAATTTTGGGTGTTCTTGACATGAAAAAGTTTGAGGAGCACTGATATAACAACATAGGTTTTTTTCAGAAAACTGTTGCTGCGAGCTTGTAGATCTGCTATTTTTGAAATTGTTTGAAAGTTGTACTTGACATTCCCTATACTGACTGAATAATTTCAAAAATAGCAGATCTGCAAGCTCACAGCGTGTCACTTCGTGCCGTGCTGCAAGCTTGTAGATCTGCAATTTTATAAATTATTTGAAAGTTGTAGGCCTACTTGACATCCACTATAGTGAGTGAATCCATTGTGAGGGAGGGAGGGACTCACTCAGGCGTCCAGGTAGATGATACAGGTCCTCCTGGGTTGACAGACTGGCCAGAGGAAGCTGCTGGGCAGGAGAGGAGACTGTAGTAGTAGTCTGTCTGCCTGACGTTACTGACACCATGGGCAAAGGACTGCTTCCTCTATTCTCCTGCTACAAAACACAATATAGACAAGATTCGTCTATAGGCACACGCACGTACAGTATGCGCGTCATGCGTGTGCACATGAATGCAAGCAGCATACAGTAGCTAATAATATTCAGACTTCAGACTGATGTTTCAGACTTAAAACATTATGCACATAATATTACACAGTGCAGTTTAATTATTTAAAAAATGTAACTCCCTCTTTCACTCAAAAGTATCAATTTGTATATTAATAGCCATATCTGATCGTGGTTAAAAGCCAGATATCAAAATAATAGTGGAAGTAAAGGAGCATGAAATATAATTTCCCCTCATGCCCTCGGATCACACCTACCTTGTTCAGAGGTGATGGGGAAACGGTTTCCATGCCTTTTTTGTTTGTTTGTTTGATTGTTTGTTTATTTCCTGTTTGATCGTTTTAATCAGATGATTTGTCCATGAATTCCTGATCAAGGACAGTCTGTCAGCTTCGATAGCAAAACTCCGCTCACTTCCAGTAAGGCTAAAATTAGTTGCATATATAAAACTGGGCTAACCTTCCGGGAAATGAAAACGAAAGGAACGTGATTGTGCAATGAATGGTGCGACAGCTATCTGAGCTGTGTGACCTACGACCCATTGACACAATAACACACACTATGCAATCAACCTACGTGCACGCAAGCGCACGCACATCTTTCTTTGTAAAATAGTTTCTATAGCTACAGAATACAGAATGACCGTTTAGGCTGTATGACAAACTTAGACAACATGTGTAGCCTATCAGCTTGACAGAATTGTTCTTGTAACTTTCACTTTCATTAATCATCAGTGTCGTGATGTAAAGTACATTTACTCAAGTTTAAGTACTTATTGAGGACCAGTAATTTTACTTAAGTAACTACTGCACTTTGATATGTAATGTTGAGGTCTTTTTTACTTTACTGGAGTATTTCCAATTTTCAGTACTTTTACTTCACTACATCTCAGAGGCAAATATTGTATATATATATACTTTTACTCCACTACAATTAATTATTTGAAAAATTTAGTTACTAGTTACTAAAAAAAATTACATTAAATATTTCATCCCTATTTAAACTTTGGCTTTTTGAAAATAACGATCTACAGGCTCACAACATGTCACGTGTTGTGAGCTTGTATAGATCTGCTATTTTCAAAGCATTTTTTATAACTTGTGAAATGGGACATTCTGCATAATGAGTACTTTTACTTCCAGTACTTAAGTATATTTTAATGCGAATACTTTTGTACTTTTACTCAAGTGCATTCTTCTTCCACCCTCTTGGAACAGCTGTGTCCATGAGCCTTTGAAATGTCTCTGCTGCTCCATGTAATCCAAATGGTATCACTGTGAGATACAGTCCAGATGACAGCTGTGCTGTCTTTGGCTCTCTGTCAGGGGGACCTGCCACTAGCCCATGGGCACAAGGGCTGTCAGGTATTGCACATTTCCCAGCCACATTACAACTCATCCATTCAGGGCATTGGATAGAGCAGTGGTTCTCAATCCTTTTAGGCTGTAACCCCCAAAATATAATCACATTTGAACTGGGGACCCCCCACCCTGATGGGGGGTCCCCATGTAGGAGTTGAGGCATTACATTTTGTTTGACTCGGTTCCACAGATAAAAAATGTGAAAATAGCAGATCTAATTATATTGTCTATTTCAATCATTTTTTGCCTCTTTCTTATATTATTTGACAAATTTGCACTCAGGGGTTGTTGAGGGAAATTAAATAACGTACAGTGTGGGTGAAGAAAGCACTGATGAATGAAACTGTCGACCTGAAGGTTCAGTTAGGAAAATGTGAATGTTTTTGCATTTGCAGAGAAAAACTATGACTCCAATGGCAGAAGCGCAGAGAGGCAGGTAGCCTGGTAAACCCTCCCTCCGGAAATCTAATTTCTATCTGGAATCAAATAGAAATGAGATTTCCGGAGGGAGGGTTTACCAGGCTAGAGAGGCAGGCACTAGTAGCCTACTTTGCTGTGTGCAGCCATCTGTTACAAGTATGATGAACTCTGGCAGAAGGGATGTTGTTTTAACAGGCTAAGACTGGGACACTGTGGTCTAACCAGCTACTTTAATGTCATAGATTAACATCCAGATGGACTCTGTCAGTGTGTGGCCATCTGGAGACTGTGCAACATGTCCTGTGTTGACCTGGTGTTCTCTCATGCAATAATTACTGAAGTGATAGGCAGCAGTTATTCCGAGATTTTTCAGATCTGGGTGTCGACTCTCAAGGAATTATCTTTTAACTCTATTTTTACACCTGAGTTGAATTTTCAACCAGTCTTTTGGGGCTTTCTCCACTCTACTGGACTGTATTAAAAAGTATAGGATAAAACTCCTTGTCTGTGGAGGGCAGTGTTACACTTATCAGTGTACAGCCTGCTGGAAACCAAAAGAAGAAGAAGAGGAAAGAAGTTGTTTCAGGAAGAGAGGTGAGATAGTCAGTTGTAAGCATAACTCTATGGTTGTAGTATAGGTTATAGGCTATATTTACAAGTAGTCAGCTACAGGTTGCCTGATTTTGAAATAAAAAACAGCAGCTTTATGGTATGTATTCAAGATAAACGTATGACACTGTACCATTATAATGAGAGAAAAGTTAGATTTATTTATAGCTTTGTGTGATATAGTTGTCAAACTGTCAGTATTAATGGAATGCTTGGACAAAAATAGACTAGGACCTAAACATGAACAAATGTTTTTGACTACTATTATTTATTTTAAAAAATGCAATAAGTATTAAGTCATGCAGAGACACGCAGAGATGGCTGCACATATTTCCCCCGTGTGTGTTGAACCATTTACTTTTAGTTTCCCTGCAAAGGTTTATCTTCAAATTTCATCATAATGGACTTTGGAACAAGTAGCCTAATGGTTCTTTGGGAAGACTGTGTCATAGAACAGCCTAGGGAAACCAAAGCTTTGTCACATTGCAAGTCCAACAACAAATATATATTTTTGGAAACTTCCTTTATAATAATAATCAAGAAAACAAAACAAAAATCGTAATGTCCTCTTACAAGTACGGATGAATAGTTCCAACTTTAGAACTAAGTTAATTCTGAGGAAGGCCAGCAGTCCAAAACGTCAATTAATTAAAAATAAAACGTAATATGGAGCCAGAGTGCATGTGCAACACTTTCAGTCAGCACCTCACCACATCCATTGACGTGCAATACCTTTCCTACTATGTTATTCAGGTAGAACAATAAGGTGCTTTAGACATTTGTAATATAAATAAAATGTGTGTGCTTCCAACAAACTGTGTCGTTTGTAACATTAATCCAGAACATAGAGACACAAGGTGTGAAACACTTGTGACAAACTCATTGAATACATACTGTATCTTGCAGTATCAGCTATTTAGAGGCTGCAACAGAAGATAAAGGGTGAATATTTATAACAACACGTTGTATATGTGGATGTAAAGGCACACGGTAGTCTACCTCTCCACCACCACTGTTATTCTGTTTACTTAAAGGAGTAGTTCACCCCAAAAAATTACTTGTTTTCTATCAATTACACCATGAAGCCTTGAATTTGTGGAGATGTTTTTGTTTTTGTCGCATTCCTATTATATGTATGTATGTATGTAATTGATAGAAAATAAGTACTTTTTTGGGTGAACTACTCCTTTAAGATAGTTCTTCTCTCTTTTGTTTCAGAGATGTGGTCCACTAGACTCGGGCAGCAGTTGGGCCGTCCTACGCGTTCAGTGCTAGGGTGGTTGGTCACTAAGTTCCTGACCAGACACAACCGGCTTCTGGAGGAGAATGCAGTGAAGCTGAGTGGCATCCTACCAGGACACACCGTTCTGGAGCTGGGGCATGGGCCTGGTCTGGGACTGCAGTCAGCAGCCAAACTGCTCACTGAACCTGCAGGCCGCCTCATAGGGGTGGATTACTCAAAGTACATGCATCAGGTACACACATGTTTATTGACCATGTATATTTATGTATATGAATAGAATAGAATAGAATAGAATAAGCACGATTTCTTCTCTGGTATATTTTAACCACTTGAACTCCATCTATTCAGGGGGAGCATTAGCCAAAAATAGCCGTTCTACAATCTCATAACGGGTCGCAATGTGAAGCATTGTGAGCTTGTAAACCGGCAATTTTTGGCGAAGAGATTTGGTGTAGACTGAAAAAAGGGGTCCAAGTACAGAGCCAACTCAGGTCCAGTTTACTTAAATATACCACAATCACATATACACATTATCATGTACTGTAGTGTAGGTGGCTGAAAAATACCTGTAATATTCTGCTAATTGGAGATGTCACTCAACCCTAATATCATTCCTCATTTGGAATCATCCCATAAATAATTCTTATCTTGCAGATGGCAAGTGAAGTGATGAAGGATCTTTTGGCCAGTGGGAAGGTGACCCTGCACCACTGTGACGTAGCAGACATGCCCCTGGCAGACAGCACCATAGACAGAGTGTTTCACTGTAACTGCTACTACTTCTGGCCTGACCTCAGGAACGCTGCTTCAGAGATACATAGGGTCATGAAACCAGGTAGGCTATTTCTTTCTTATTATCATTACTGTCCTTTTAACTACTATTTACTATGCTAGAGGCTGCTACAATGTCTGAGAAGCCAAACACAAATAAGATGTAACAATAATGGACACCGTGAGCCAGGTTGTTCTTTGGAACGTTTACATCATAAGAAATATGTCATGATGGTCAAAACAACAAGCATGGCGTTTCACCACTTATTTACTGACTTGAAGACCCAGTGGTGATAATTGTAGCTATTTACATCAATATCTATGACTGGATTTAAATATTAAACAGATAATTATATCTTGTTTACGGTATATAAAGTCTGCTTCATTATCCTCCTTTAGTGCTACTTGAACATTACATTTTCTTTTTTTTTCATCATTGTGTTTCTTTTTATGCTGTTCACTTTGTCTGGAGGAGGGTTTCACTTAGGTTTTACAGGACATTTCCTTTTGTTTCAACCTGTTGCTTTTGTTTTGCTCCCCTCCTTGGTCCTGCAGGAGGCCTGATGGTGACAACGTTGAGACTGGACCGGATAGCTTACTTTGCATCTAAGCGGGTGATGCCAGGAGAGAACTGGCGCCCAGAGGCCTACATGGCAGCTCTGAAAGACTCTGGCTTCAGTGACGTCAACATGGATGACAAGCAGGACAGTGGCATCACATTTCAGACTATCTATGCCACTGCCTCAAAATGAGATTTAGATGGAAGTTCCAATGACCCTGATGTTTTTTTGTTTTTTTATATCGTTGCTGTCGGGTGGAAACCTTGTATGTCCAAAACCATTACTTTTCAGGAAATGGAAAAAGAATAATCTGTGTTCCAGGGGATCCAATGTAGTTATTATTTAGTCACAAGCTCTTGTTAATACTTTTCATTGTTTCAATATTTATAAAACCCACAGACACACCTAACCACAAAAAAATTGAAAAATCTAAATTCAAAAGCTTGTAGATGAGGATGTGGAACAAATCTAATCAACCATTCAAGGTGTAAAGTGCTGTACAATATAGTAATTTTGGCAAATCTGCATGTGCCTCATTATAGCGAAACATAGCAGTCAGTATTAAAATGTGTTAATGTTTGATAATAATTGTATACACAGTAAATAATTATGTTTATAAAGTATATTTATATATTGTTGTCATTTATTTTAACCAGTTAAAACCTATAGCATTTACCTTATTGACCAGATCCACCAGTGGTCTATACCAGGCCCCCTCTCCTTTTTTCCCTCTACACTATATCTCTTCGCTGAAAATAGCTGGCCTACAAGCTCACAACGTGTCACATTGTGAGGCGTTGTAAGCTTGTAGATCTACTATTTTCACTGAGCGGTCGCTCCAGAATATGGACGCTATAGAGTTCATGTGGTCAAAAGGCTATAGTATTCTAAATCATTATTCAAGTGTATCAATATCAGTTGAATTGTGAGTATTTTCCACCCTCAGTCATATAAACAACTTCCACAAGGCCCTCTTAAAGCAGGCGATTTTATCAATTTACTTATTGAGACCATATGGAAGGCAGAGAAAAGGGAATACTGCGGTGCAGCTATGATTTCCTAGTGGATTTCTACCAGGAGAGCAAGGATTCGACTGGGACTGTCTAACTATTGATGAGCTCAACGAGACCCTGGGCTCAACATACAGCCATTTCCAATGACAGTATTGTAGATGTGCAAAGAAGGACAATCAAAACAATTAATGCTTTTATTACTTTCCATGAAATTATGGACATGATTCCCTGGCCAATAACAGTATAATTAATTGTAATAACGACAATAATAGTAGACGAGGAAAGTTCTGGGAGGGACGGTGAGGTTTCTCATTTCAAATATCACATCATAACCCTCCAGCATAGCCTACAGGTCTTAACCATACATTATATAGAATAGAATAGGTAAACACCCTACTGGAAAATGTACACACTGTAATCAACAAGAAACTACTAAACACTTAATTGCAGGACATTTACAACATTTAATTGAAAGGGTCATTGAAAGGGTCATTTAAAGGCAAAACACCACAACAAATCAGCAAGCAAAATATACAATCATATTAACTTTATAAAATAAACTGACTTAATAATATATTAGTTTTTGTTGTATTACATTTGTCGGTAGGTTATAGCTTTCCCAGTCCAGCTGGTGGCGCTAATGTGCCTCTCTGGCACCTTTATTAATAAACAGAAGAAAATAAACAAAACAACTACACTACCTATAATGCATTTCACTAAAACAAGGCGCTCTTAATGACGTATGCAACGTTGCCATGTCCATTATTAGAAGCGACTTTGGGTTTATTCTTCTGTGAAGTTGCTTGTAAATATTGCTAGTTGTGGGTTGCGGTTTTTGGGGCTTTTTTCTAAAGAGTAGTTGCTTATTTGGGCTTGGGTTATTTTAACCAGTGGTTCTCACATATTTGTATGTCATGGATGGACCCCCAAATTAATACGTATTTTAATTTGTCCCTAATCTTCCAAATATTCCACATTTTATTCCAAGATTTTTTGAAAATAGCAGATCTACAAGCTCACAACGTGTCGTGAGCTTGTAGATCGGCTATGTTCAATGTATATACAGTAGGTTAAAGTGCTGATAGTGCTCAAGTTGCTTCTTTTGGGCTTGTTTTCCTAGACCCGGTTTCTTACTTCTCTCACAAAATCTGGCAACGCTGCTCTTAATGACGTATGCAGAGGGAAACTCAAAACTGTCCATGTTTTGGTCCTCAACTATCGTCGCTCGAGATAAAGAAGCTGCTGTGAAGTTATATCAACATTTATTGAAGTGACATATTAATTATCAAGGTAATTAGTTCACATATTGGTCTGGAGGACATGGGTCAAAGAAGCTGAAGTCTACTGTGTTTACACAGCTGTAAACATTAGCTAACGTTAGCTGTAGCAATAACTGTAATAATCACTGCTGTGACCAGTGGTGAAACAAGTACTCACATTTTTTACTTAAGTAAAAGTATCAATACTGCAATGTAGAAATACTGTGTTACTAGTAAAAGTCCGGAATTCTAAATGTGCTTGAGTAAAAGTACTTAAAGTACCAAAAGTAAAAGTACTCATTATGCAGAATGTCCTCCTGTTTCGCAAGGTATCATAATGAAAAAAAACATATTTTCAAATAGCCATAGTTGAAGTGGTTGTAATAATAATCAAAATCTACAAAGTAACTAGTAACTAACGTTTTCAAATAATTGTAGTGGAGTAAAAAGTACAATATTTGCCTCTGATCTAGGCGGGGTAGAAGTAAAAGTATTGAAAATTGGAAATACTCCAGTAAAGTAAAAATACATCAAAATGGTACTTAAGTACAGTACTTGAGTAAATGTACTTAGTTACTTATAAGTCGTATATGTTCACTGACAGATGTATTAACTTCACACAAAAAAAACTCAGAGGAAGTTTGATAATTATGTTCTCTCTGATGCAAAAGGAGACAAGTAAAGGCAGTATGTGGTGCCCACTGTGGGCTCCTAGACCATGTGGGCAGTGCCCCTCAATTTTAAATTGGCAGTTTTTTCCTAAATGTAAAAAAAAGATAGAAGATAAAATAAAAAATGCTTTGGAAAATGCTCAGAAATAATACAAAAATTAAAGTATACTATACATGATTTGACATCATTATCAGACCTAAATTTACACTTCAACTTGTTTATCCTCAAAATGACTGGCTAATGGCTATCACAGGTTGTGTAGCAATTTGTAGCATTTGTAGAAATATTGGGCCTTAAATGTAATTTAAAAAATATTATAATTAATATGTATTTGCCCCTCATTTGTCAAATAAATGTAGATCTAAAATCTATATATATATAAAGAAATATGGTGCCAGTGTTCAGTGACTAACTGTTCCGGTTACCAGGCAGAATTCAACGCTCGCCCCAAAACACGCTCGCTCCGGGACAAATCCGGTGACATCAGAGCGGTCACCACCAGGCATTCCTCAACGTAACACGTTGAGGAATGCCACTCAGTAAAACTATGCCTAAACCTAACTTTATTCCTAATCTTAACCTCAGTAAAACTATGCCTAAACCTTACCTTATTCCTAATCTTAACCTCAGTAAAACTATGCCTAAACCTAACCTTATTCCTAACCTTAACCTCAGTAAAACAAATACAAGAATACAAGAACCGCTGGGGGCGAGCGATCCGCGAAAAAAAATGGGGGCGAGTGTGTTTTGGGGCGAGCGTTCCGGTTTCCACCAGGCAGTGTTACACATCCATCCAGACTACCTCTCCTCTCCCGTGTGTGACTTTTACATATTGCTCATGTTCACCTATATCTTCAGGATGCAGAGGACCTCCCGTTTGAAACGTGAGCTTCAGATGCTGAGCACAGAGCCACCACCGGGGATAACCTGCTGGCAGACCGAGGGACAGATGGACGACCTCCGGGCTCGTAAGTTTGTCGTCTCAGGTTAAAATAACAATGAAGTACAGTAGTACACAACTCCATTAATTGAGTCAAAGTACTATAGATACTCGCTCCTGGTCAAATATTACTCCACTACAGGTGAAAGTGTTCAAAAGTTAATTTAGCTTTTTTTAAAAAAAATATGTGTGTGTGTGTGCGCGTGCATGTGCATATATGTGTAAGCATTAGTCGCAGAGGAACTGGAATTGCAGTTTGCAAAATAAACCAATAAATGTTCAATTAAATAAAATGTTGTTATTGCGCATACTGTATCACAACATATTTTCCAGAGACACTTAACATATACAGCAGAGACCAAACGATCAACCTACCTTAAAATCCAATTCAGCTTTATAACTTGTAACTTCCTCAACAACATTGGTCAGCCAGACGAACTGAATAAAGACAGTATTAATTCACAACCAACCAAAGCCCTCAAACAAAGAACTACAGTATCTTTTAACTACAGTATTTTATTATTTCAACATTTCTTTTTTGAGGTAACATCATCCAATCAGTTTTAAATGGTCAAAAGAAGTGCACTTCTGCAGTCAATGTAAATAATTTGTTGGGAATTAATTCTACTATACTGAGGTGAGACAGATCTCAGAGAATTATGTGGCCAAACGCAATTTAGGAGGGAATTTTTTTTCACCTGCTGATTTCAAAGCATTGGTAAAAAAGTAATGAGTAATGACAGCCTTCATAGAATATTTGTCTAAGTAAAAGTCCAAATTTCCCCCCCAAAAATGCAAGTACAAATTGAAATATGTACTTCAGTACAATACTCAATTAAATGCACATAGATGAAACTGTCATGGGCAGCGCTTGGTCTTAAAATCAATGGTGACACTCTACTTTGGTGCAGTGTTGATTTCGTCGGCTAAAACTATGATGAAAAATGTTCGTCGACTACCTTTTTTCACTGACGAAAACTACATAAAAACGAAATAAAAACTACCGGTAAGCTATGATGACCTAAACGAAGACTAAATATATTCACAATTCGTGAATAAGACTAAAATGTTGGGGGGGGACTAGTGGAGAAGAGATCCAGTAGTAATTTTATGTTTGGTTGCGCTCGGTGTTGCGCTCTGAAAATAGCAGATCTACAAGCTCACAACGCGTCGCAGCGCGACACGTTGTGAGCTTGTAGATCGGCCATTTTCAGCATGCAACCAAGAGTAAAATCACCATTACGACGCCATCAAGGCACCGCCAAAATACATTTTAGTCAACTAAATCAACTGTAGATTTAGTTGACTATAATCTTGTGATATTTAGTCAACTAAAACTATACTAACAGTAAAACATTTCAGATGACTAAAATATGACTAAGACTAAATGGAATTTGATTCAAAAGACTATGACTAAAACTGAATCAAAATTTGCTTTCAAAATCAACACTGCTTTGGTGCAAGTTACTCTGGTCTGTCAGATCTTCCTAGTAAAGTGTTCCATCCCTTGGTTTGCAGAGCTGGTTGGTTGCACAGACACCCCGTACGAGGGTGGAGTCTTCTCTTTGGAGATCAAGGTGCCAGAGAGGTAATTTTTGCCGATTATGTTGCACTAAGTCAGAGTGCTCTGCCCCTAGTTGTCAAATTATAAATTCATGTGTTAAATATTTTGTTGTTAAGCTGACCTACTCCTCCCTTTCTTTCCCTAGGTATCCCTTTGAACCCCCCAAGATGAGATTCTTGACCCCTATCTACCACCCTAACATTGACAACGCAGGACGCATCTGTCACGACGCACTCAAACTCCCACCTAAGGTGGAAACTAATCGCGTAGTATATACTGTACAACAGGGGTCTTGACTGTTTTTCAGGCCTTAGCTGAGAGAGAGATGAAGCAGGGACCCCCACTACATATTGTGTTGCAGATTAAACCTTTTCATAGATGCTGCTATTTTCAGCTAATGTTCCCCTCGGAAAAAATAGGGATTCTAGGGTTGAAGTGGTAAAAAACAAAAAATCCATATCACACAAAGATTTGGCGGCCCCCCATGGGGTCCCGGACCCCCTGTTGAAGACCCCTGCTGTACAATCCATCATGTTTCTTATTTCTGCCTCCCATGTGTTGATTAACAAGAACCACCAGTTAATATGCTAGACCTCATGTTTCTCCCTCGGCAACTGAAAGTGAGCTTGTTCTCTCTGGTTTTAGGGTGCCTGGAAACCATCCCTCAACATCTCCACAGTGCTTACCTCCATACAGCAGCTTATGAACGAACCCAACCCGGATGATCCGCTCATGGCTGATATAGTGAGTCTAACGCACACTCGACATTCACACACATCGCACTGTGATAGGGCATCGCAAAATGTTTTCTTCTTCTAAATATCGTGTACCTTTCACCAGTTTTTCCATGATGCACAGCTTGACATAAATGCACAGTATAGGTAATGCCATAAAAACGCTCTAAAAATAAAAACTCTGTCCAAACAAAAATAATGATCCTGATACTTTGGCCTGTCCTGGAGCAACTTTGGCGCATCTATAGTATATACACGTGTATATATATATTTTTTCCGTATCTCCAAGCAGTCGCAGTGCAGGTAGAGGTCGATGATCTACCTGGTCATGAGCAAAAAAAATGCCAATAATTATCAAACATCTTGGGAGTATTTCAAGCTCATACCAAAAGGCGTCGTAGTTGCCTGCAGCCACTGCATATTTGACCCTGACCTTTACAACAGTACAATGTCCACGATGCAACCTTTAAAGAGGAAACATCTGTTCATGAAGGCAACAGACTCTGGAAATGGTGAGGTGAGTATTGTGGGAGTGAAACAAGTTAACTATTATATATATTATTTTTAAGTAAGTGTGAATTATTTGGTTGTGTCTTCTATTAAACAATGACTATCTTCACATGATCAAGTTATACAGCAATTTGGTGCTTAAGCCTACCTTTTAATTCCACCCCCTACGTCTACATGTCTAGTTTTTCTTATTAAGTGTTAAAATAACTACTTTTTAAAATAGCCACAAAATCACCAACTAACAAAGTAATCATCAGTGACAGCCCTACTCATACTATATATTTTAATCTATATTTAAAAAATACAGCTGCCACTATTTTGAATTTGATATTTTATATGTATTGTGCAATCCTACCAAATAGACACAAGTCATGCTGCAAAGTTAACGTCGTCACATTTCTTTTAATTGCAGTCATCAGAGTTCAAATACAACAAACAGATATACTTGGAGAAGGCCAGAAAGTGGACAGAGAAACATGCTGTTCAGAAGAACATGGTAAGTAATTAAATTGGCATGATGACATGATGGCAAGTGACTGATCAGTGATCATTAAACTCGCATTAAGGTCTAATACAGGTAGAGTAACTGACGTTATTATGATGTAGTTACACTGACTACCCACAAGGTGGTGCCGTGACTCTAATTTTCATGTAAATACGACCTGATTGTCTTTAATTGTTTTGTGCAGCAAGCTTGGTGTTGGGGTTACTTTACCAGCCTCAATCTTTCCACATTCCACGTGACTTTTAACATTTTTGGACACATGTGGAGAAACAGGAGTCGGGCGTGACATTGTCTAAACATAGTGCGTATGTGTATGTCTGCCTGTTCTCAGGGAGTTATGAAGAGTGACAAGGAAAACACTCCAGACCAAAACGCATCATCATCATCATCCCGCAAGAGAGAGTCCCAGAGTGGAGCGCAGCACACAGCGGAGAGGCCACAGGAATCAAAGAGAGCCTGTGTGTAGGGTCTGCAACTCTTACCTGTCATGACCTTGTCAAGACACGGCTTCTTCTCCTCAACCCTGCCACCGTACTTTATATAATCCATCTGGTTGTGATTTTGTCCACTTAGGACTCATGCCTACTTGTTTTCTTCTGTATGCACAAATGTGTACATATTAATGTGTAACGCTATACCTGTTGTACGTTGTAATGTGTGTCCAAATTATTAAAGAGTTTAACATTTTACATTGTTGTTTACAATGACAGTAGTTGATGCATACCATATGAAGCTATTTATTTTATTCAATCTTAAGTTTTGACAGTTGTATAATAAAGTATGTACATCCATAATAGCAAGTCAGATTTGTTTTTTTAAACAAACTAAGAGGGATTTATTTCTTCTTATATAAAATTATATATTTGCTGTATATCATATAAAAAGGGAGACAAACACAGGGCTATAGTGAATCAATAGCATGCTAGTTCAGAGGTAGTTACATTGTATGTACATATTGCTAGCCTACTCTTAACAGTCTGTAGAAAGACCCTAGCTACATCCCATTGAGTCTGTGACTGTTTGCCTCAGGCTTGGGGGGAGAGTTGCATATAATTTGTGTCAAAACCATGTAAACCGTATGTGCGATCTGTTTCCCGTTGTTATACCACAGGCAATTATAAGACTTCTGTGAAGGAGAAATGTTAGCTTACTCTGGTAAAAAATGACCTCTGCAGATGCATCCTTTTTATATAACTGAACCATAGCAATAAGATAGACCTGGTATTTAAAAAAACAACAAACAATATAATAACTCCACTTAAAAAACATGTAACCAAATAATCTATAACCTTTCTAAGCTGCATATCTCTTTTAACATCAACATAAACATTTACACTTTCAATATTCTACTTGTTCTACTTAAATTCCCCTTGCTAGACCACTGATTTGTCTCATGCTTAAATGTCCTATTATCCTTTGCGGCTGTTATTCGTGCTTTCTGTTTCGACCTGTATCTTCAATCCTCTGAAGAACGTCTGAAATCGTCCCGTGCTTTGATCTGTGTGACGCTGTGCTGTCGTGAAGTTTCATTTTAAGTCTTTTTTGCGAAGGGCATTTTGGTTTGCAGTCTACATGTCCAGGGGCACTTGGTGGTGTTTCTCATAGACTTCTCTATAGTTTAACTACAGTCTCTGTGTAGACCCATTCTGATACAGGTGGGGGACCAATAACCCAGGCTCGGTCTCTGCTGCTGTGTGTGTGTGTATGTTATGTACTGTATGACGGTCCAGGAAAGTCCATATTGTCCCATCTATCCTTTCAGCCCAGATGGAGGCTCAGGGATGAGAGGTGAGAGAGGTGGGGTGATAGAGCGGGCAAGTGTTGCTGCTTAGATCCTGTTCAAAGCTTTTCAGACACTCTTCATCTCTCAGGCTCCCCCGCTCCGTTAGCCTGTCTCTTCCCCTGCCGCCGGGAGAGGGTGTCTGACAGGTGATGAGAGGAACCGAGGAGGAGGAAGAGGAAGTGGCGGAGCAGTGGGAGAATCTGATGGCGTCCAGCTGGGGCTGGAGGAGGGAGGAGCCTCCGCCGCCGATGCCGTACAGGGCGTCCACGTCGGCGAGGGACACCTGCGTCGTCTCGGAGCAGGAGCTCTTCTCCGTCTCCACGGAGACCAGCGAGTCGAGCGTGCGGTCTCGGCGCAGGGGCTGGCGGTGCGCTTTGGGGCGGGGCCAGAAGAAGAACAACTGGGAGTGGTCTCGCGTGAACAGGAGGAAGAGGAGCGGGTTGAGGCAGGACGGCAGCGGCTGCAGGAGCAAGAGGACGGACTTGAGCACCTCCTCCCCCAGGGAGAGGAGGCCCAGCAGGGAGCAGAGGGAGAGGAAGGCTACGGGCACGTAGAGGAGGCCGTTGGTGAATATGAGCCAGGCTACGTGTTTGATCATGGCACAGTCCCACAGGCCCTCACACTCTCCTCTCAGCAGCTCCCAGTACAGGCGGATGTAGGAGCCGGTGACTATCAGCAGGCACAGGGTGTTCATCATGATGAGAGCCAAGGGGAAGCCGAGGGAGGAGGGGGGCTGAGAGGAGGTGGGAGGCAGGGGGGAGGGCAGGCAGAACGGAGAGGACCCGTACTCCCCGACTCCCATCAGCGGGAGGGAGGCCAGGGTGAGCGACAGGGTGAGGCAGAAGAGGGCGCACGTGCGCACACTCCCGAGGGACGGCGACTTGCCGTAGGCCCGGGCGCACGTCACGCTCACGCCGCACTGCACGGCCGCCAGCGTCAGCAGCAGCACGCTCGCCTCGGCCGCGAACACCCACACCCAGCCGGTGGCCTGGCAGCCGGGACCCCCCTCCCAGCGGGCGCCGTGGCGGCCGAATTCCCCCAGCGTGAGCACGTCCACGAGGGCCAGGGTGCACGTGCACACGCCCGTCAGCAGATTGGAGGCGCCCATGCAGGCTACGGTGAAGCGCAGCGGGGAGAGGTAGCCGGCCGAGCCAAAGAGTGAGAGAAGCAGGAGGGAGTTCCCCAGCAGGGCCACCAGAGAGATGGACCACAGGCCCACGCGCACCAGCCAGCTGCCCAGCAGAGACTCACAGGGACGGAACGGACCTGCAAAACAACACAGAGAATGATGCAAACCGTCAGCAATATATTAAAGGTAGTGTACGTGATATGTCTTAACCCATTAAGACCGGGAACGCCTCTGTGTCATTTTAAGATTTCTTTAGCTATGAAAAATTGTGAAAATGTGCGCAAATCTTTGAATATATATATTTTTGAAGCGAACATTTGAAACTCAAATCTTTGCTTCTGGGGGGGTCCCTGGAACAAAATATTTTACAAATGTTTGCTTTAAAAAATATATATATTCAAACCTTTCCACAAATGTTAACGATTAAAAAAATATATAGCAGATCTACAAGCTCATAGCGTGAGCTTGAGCTTGTATATCTGCTATTTTTTTAATAGCCAAAGAAATCTGAAAATGCAGAGATGCGTTCCTGGTCTTAAAGGGTTAAAAAAGTTCTCTTTGACAAAGTTAAGCTCTATACTCTGTTAAAGGCAAGGCATCCCCATCTCTCCAGCACTAGAAAATAATTCAAGTCGGGTTGCCAGTTTCATCCGATCAAGAGAGAGAGTACCCATTTATCAGCTTCAATCTTATGGTGATCCAATTCCAAATTTGTCTGCTCATTTCTTTGATTGATCGATTGAATACTTTATTGACAATTTGTTAAGGTACTGGCAGTACAACGATTTAAAAACACGCCAAATGGATGACACAAAAAGGCTCGTTTCCATTGTGGTCCATGAAACAACACTCAAAACGACTGGACAAAACAACAATGCAACATTTCTTTGTGTCATCACTTCCAATTTCACTCGTTTATCCTATATCCTGTATGAGGTCTCTCTCCTGACTGGATAAAACTGGTATACTGAACAAACTCTCTATATAAATGATTACTATGAGATTATAGAGCAACTTAACACTTATTTTAACAACAAACTAAAAGAATCACTCACTGCACCTTAAAAAAAAGGCCTTATTAGAGTTGCCTTCAAGGCATGTTGTCACTTTGCATAGCCTTCAGAGTGAAATGGACATGAAACACCTGCAGATAACATAAACTTATTCTATGTTTGGTTTAGAGTGGGGGTCTT
The DNA here is from genome assembly GCF_963280865.1 of Gymnoscopelus braueri. Taxonomy (NCBI): domain Eukaryota; kingdom Metazoa; phylum Chordata; class Actinopteri; order Myctophiformes; family Myctophidae; genus Gymnoscopelus; species Gymnoscopelus braueri. Next base: position 10,913,110 of record NC_137614.1, read on the forward strand.
CAGCGTTTTTTTCAGGGCCAAGGACCCCCTAGCTGAGAGAGAGATGAAGCAGGGACCCCCTCTATATTGTATACAATTGTGTTTCAGATTAAACTTTTTTTTTTTTACTTGGTCTGCTCTTTTTTCCCTCTACACCTATACCTCTTGGCGTTATGAGCTTGTAGATCTGCAATTTTTTGGCTAAAGTTCTCCTCAGAATATGGATGCTAGGGTTCAAGTGGTTAATGTAAAAAAAAAAGATCATATCACACAAAGATTTGGCGCCCCCCCCTGTAGTAACTCTGAGGACCCCCTAGGGGTCCCGGACCCTCTGTTGAAGACCCCTGGTTTAGAGAGTTACCTGGGATAGGTGTACACTGAACGCTGGTCTGCAGTTTGGATTCCTCTATCTCTAGCTGGAACTCCTCCAGATCAGGGTCATCTGCAACACAACGTGTTATGGTAAAAGACAAGAAAAGTAAAACATTTCTTCTTTTCTATTGATTAGTCATGAATTCAAGTCTCCATTGGGTGACTAATCGATTGAAAAAAAGTCATTTTGGGGGTGAACTATCCCTTTAACCCATTAAGACCTGAGGACGATACAATACAAATGCCTTCTAAATCAGTAGTTCTCAAACTTTGTTTTTTTTATACAAATAAATTACTGACATATATAATAATTTTATACTTTACCTTAATTTTAAATAGCGGAAATAGCTGATCTACAAGCTTATAAGCTTGTAGATCTGCTATTTATGCTATTTTTGGAAAATGTTGGAACATGGAACATTGAAACGATTGACGATTATGCAAAAATAATTGCTATCATCTCAAATAATTGCGATCAGGCGATTATGTTATAATTGTGACAGGCCTAGTCGCAGGGACTTGCCCCCCAATCCAACCCTTAATGCTGAGTGCCAAGCTGGGGAGGCGTCTTTGGTATGACCCAGCCGGGGAATCGAACCCTGACCTCCGTGTGTGTGTGTGTGTGTGTGTTCATGTGACTGTGTGTGGCAGAAGGGGGGTGGAGGAGGAGGTTGGAGAGGGGTATAGCGGCGATCAAAACATTCCTTTGCGGTGATGAAAAAATATATTTGAGGAGCATAATTGGGTGCACTCATAACTCTCATCAGGACTGTTTTGATAACAATTTAAGGTGTATAAATTCTAATCAGTGTTATGTCATGGTCTGTTCATCCTTTGTTATTGTTATCTTTCCCTTTGTGAACACAAGCCTTTGTTTCTCTTAAAGTCTAATTGTGTGGATTTAATAGTAGTAATTTCTGCTTAATTTTGGTTTAACAATGTTTATACTTTATGCCCTACAGTAGGAATTTGTGGCGGGGTAAACATTCGAGTGTGTGTGTGTGTGTGTGTGTGTGTGTGTGTGTGTGTGTGTGTGTGTGTGTGTGTGTGCCAGGTAGTTGTGGTTTCACTGAGGCTCCGACTTGTTCCAAGGAGCCTCATGTCAACAATAAAGTCTGATAGACCTAGAGAGACATTGGCAGCGAGTGCAGACATCAGGCCCCCCCTTAACCCATTAAGACCGGGAAAGCAGTCTTTTTTTTGCAATAATATCAGTGTTCTCAAATGTCAAATGTTTTCATGTCAAGGGCCCCCAAAATTATATGTATTTGGCTGCGGACCCCCATCTCAAAATATGTTGTTCCTGGGACCCCCAGAAGCAAAGATTTGAGTAAAAGATTTTCGCTTTAAAAAATACATATATTCAGAGATTTGCACAAATGTTAAAGATTTTTCAAAAATAGCGAGCTTGTATATCTGCTATTTTTTAATAGCCAATGTATAAAATAATGGTTCAAGTGGTTACACAGATGCGTTCTCGGTTTTAATGGGTTAACCATTTGTATAGCACGTATATGTTCTGTATATGTACACCTATGTAACAATGATATGTGCATAATATACTAGAGATGTACCCATAGCATTTTTTCCTTTCCCGATACCGATTCCCATAACTTGCGTATCAGTCGATACCGAGTACACCGATGCGATACCAGTGTGTAATTTAAAGGTCTTACAGGTCTGTAACTCTCAGAGTTATGGGTGTCCTTGAAATTCAAAAGGTTTGAGAATATCAGATTCTACGAGAATCGGCTACGTCTTTTAAAGCAATCGGCGGGTGGATCTTTGTGAAGAAAAAAGTTCTAAGATTTTTCAAAGTTTAGTAAAAAACGCTCTGAATCGCTGGCAAGGGCAGCTATAGACGATGTTTTCACTGTGGCAGTCGATGAGTTAATGGGTTAAATTACATGGTATCGGTATGGCATACAGTAGACTACCGATACCGATACTGATACCAGCATTTTAGGCAGTATCGGCTGCTTTTCCGATACTGGTATCGGTGTCAGAACAGCTCCTAGCATATACTGTGTACATTTGATGTATTTTCTTACAGTGTGTGTCTGCGTGGATCGGGTACATGGCTACAGTCCTCTTGTGTAAGTCTTCGTCTGCGTTTCCATGCTCAGCCTCCCACTGGTTGACCGACTTGTAGCTGTCACAGGAGCCATACACGCAGCATTGGTACGCATAGGGCATCTCCACCACCCTGGGACGGGCACAGAGCAAGGGCACAGTAAAGCAGTGGTTCTCAAACTTTTTTTAGATAGATAGATAGATACTTTATTAATCTCCGAAGGGAAATTCAGATATCCCATAGCTCATACGGCCATACATTAAGGTTAGGCAAATATATAAAAAATATATTATGAATAAGCATAAAAAGCATTAAAAGGTGTCACTGGAAATAATAATAATCATTTGTTATTGCACATAGACCCATAAATACCTAAAACTATTACTATTAGTCCAGTTCATAGGCCTAGCGGCTGGTCATGGAGTTAAAGAGCCTAATTGCTGTTGGGACAAAAGTGTTCTTAAACCGTTCATTCTTGCAGTCAAGTCAAGGACTGACTTCAAGTCAAGGACTTTCTTCAAGTCAAGAACCCCCCAAATTGATGTTTTTGGCCACGGACCCCCACCTGAAAAGGTTTTGTGCCAGGGAGCCCCCGAAATTATTAAAACGTTTTCCATATTTTTCAAAACATTTCAAAAATAGCAGATGTACGAGCTCGCAGCACGGCACGAAGTGAGCTTGTAGATCGGCTATTTTTGAATAGCCAACATATAAATGGATTGTGATGCTATGTTGACTACTTTTGCCGGCGAGTCGGGACCCCCTGAAACACCCCCGGGCCCCACCTTGAGAACCAATGCAGTAAAGACATGTACTGCAATGAGAAGGGGTGGAGAAAAAAAATACTAGAATATGGTACTACTCAAGTAGAAGTACCAGTGGCGTAATTTGCCTAGGGTTGCTGACTTATGTTAATACATGGGACTTCCACCGAAAGGGGCCCCCCCAGGAGGCGATTCATTAATTCATTTAAGTTAATTAATTTATGTTTTTAATAGATAAAAATAGCCGCCCATATTACATATACAGTAAATGCATCTGCTATTATATTTATTTTTGTCATTTCCAGTCGGAGATCAAAGGATTTTGCTGTAGCAGCAGTCATTCTGATAATGACAGGACCACTGACTGGACCAGGCAACACTACGACCAGGTACAGTAGGGTCCAAGTGTTTCCAATTGGACTGCACCGAACCCTATCCATCAGATCCAAAATAGACCAAAAGACCATGTATTATGCAAGTACATAATGAAGTTGACCAAAGTTTCTCGGCTGCATTTAACTCTTTAACTGCCAAAAACGGGAATTCCCGTCCGATGGCTCTATGGCTATCATGGCCAATGACGGAAAGACGGAAATATTTTTTTTTTTTAAATTGAAAAAATTATTATTATTATATTATTTTATTTTTTTTTGGGTTATCTCAAAGGAACTAGGAGATAACGCTATCCAAAAAAATGCTGCTACATTCACAACAAACGGAGGAAAAATGCACCTTTTTCCTGGCACTGGGACGACACAGTCTGAAATAAGTGTGGCAGTGAAAGAATTAAAATACATTTTCATTATAGCCTTTAAATGTCTTAATGGCCTTGTATGTATCAAAATGTGCACAGTTGTGGCTGTTTTCTGAGTGTTTGCTTAATTTTAGACTAGTAGGCTATCTTAGTCGGTTATATACTGTAAATGTTGTTTAAACCAGTGACATTTTTGCATTATGATACATCCATATCAGGGGCCCTTTTGATACAAAAACCCATGGCAGAAAAAAGTCAATTTACGCCACTGAGAAGTACTATTACTTGACTTAAATATTACTCAAGTAGAAGTACTGTTACTTGACTTAAATACTACTCAAGTACAAGTAGGACAACTTGTCTTTGAAACTACTCAGTAATAGAAACTTTGTTACATGATGTAACCATTTCAATATAAATATAAATACTCCCAGCCAGTGCTTCTCCATTTCTGTAATGCTTTTAATTGTGGCAACTATCTTTTCCTCGTAAGAAGCCTTCTCAGAGATTGCATTAAGAAGGAAAAGTTCAAAGCAAACTTAAAGCTGCTCCATGTAACTTTCCTCTTCTACCATTGAGCTAATAGAGTCATGCCTGCTTGCCCAGGGGTTAAATTGAATCTTGACCCTTAGGTCATATTTTGTGTCAGGTCCTGTGAGACATGACCTTTGACACGATCTAAATGTCTCAATAGAAGAGCAGGGAGAGAAAATGCAACCACCACAATTTCATAAGTTATATTGTATTAACATACTCTACCATACAGAATCAACAAAAGTACATCTCCTGAACAGCATAACTGTAGGCTGCTCTGTAATTTAAGTACAATACTTAATAAATCAAGTATGTAGTAAGTAAGTAATTAGTATGAATACTACTGGAGTGAATATATTTTATATTATGATATTTCAGTAAACAAGCAGATAGCATGTTAACGTCCTTTAGTTTTTCCTAGCTAGCTGTTATTATGTAGGATGTAGCTTGATTGAGCAATAAGTAAATACTTTTAATAATCTGTTTCCATTCATTCTTTATTGAACTGCTGACCATTAGAATTTTCAAAGTACCTTTCCCCATTGCTCAACCTGCTTGCTAGCTAACTCATTTCACATTTCACATGATATTGTTTGATAAATTAATGGTTTGGCAAATAAACAGATGTTTGTCCTCAAAGAACATTCTGTTCATGGAAAATAAGCCTGCACGAATAACCCAAATATTGACATCTTATTCCCATTATTTCCTGTTATTTCTCATAAATTCCCGTTAATTCCCATGGCAAGTTTCCACCTTGAATATTCCCGGTATATCGCAACCCTCCAAGACTACTACTTGTAATTAGTTATTAACACTCCTGGCAACGAGACTGGCTCCCAGAACAGCACAACAGAAATGATTGCCACCCTTCAGGACTTTTAGGGAACTTTGAGCTCTATGAACCTGGGTTTGGGATGAAATTCAGCAACACATCCGTATCACCCGATTACAGGAACATCGGAAATGCCAGAGGGCTGCGGTATCTATTTCTGTTGCACCTGAAATCCATCCTGAAACATCTCATGTCGTGACAGGAGCTAAAACTTGGTCAGTATTTCTGAGCTCCAAAAGTGGCATTTTGTGGCGTGTATGTTTGTGTATATACACGTACGGATGTGTGCCAGGTTGAAGGTGAGAATTGGTGATTTATCAAGAGTTCCATTTCAGACTGTTATGTTGTTTAGGTCACGTTGACATCGCTGCGGGATAGCCTGCCATCTCCGATTTGAAACCCAAGCACCGGTTTTTGACTTGACTGACTCTTACTTCACCCTATACCTGGGCCCTAGGGGATGCTAATCACCGTGACGAGAACGAGCTTGCATCTAACCAAAGCTTTGTTGGTGCCGGAGTTCAGGGATGGCTTGCAGGTATACAGTTCAGCTAGTCTGGTTTACACCTTGGCTGTCTTTGTTGTTTTGAGGACGTTTTGTTGAAAATTGAAGGAGGAAGGAACAATAATTCCAACAGATGGAAAGGGTGGAGTGTTCACCTGCTGGGTGGAGCGGAGCGCTTCGATGTTTTGTGCCTGCCAGCAGTTAGTATACAGGCCCGAAGCAGCCAATGGGCTGCACTGAAAGTAGACCTGTCAGGCAACACACCTGTGCTTTGTGCGGATGTACCTGTATGTTATTATAGTTCGTAGTACTGCTGTGGCGTCTCGTCTTTGACTGACATTTCTTCCCTGCTGCCAACGACTAGTTGCCATTTTGCAGAAATAGAAGAATATTAATCTTAATTAATCTTAATAATTAATCTTAATATTAATATTAATCTAGCTGTTTGTGACGGACTTATATGACATGAGTCATATATGACATGAGTCTTCCCTCAAAAAATGCAGTTCGCTGGGCTCATTTAAAAGAGCCTTAAAAAATCACCTTTCAGGAGGCCAAAGGAGGAGGTAGTACCATTTTCCCGTTAGACAGCAGACCCTCCCCCCCCATATTTTTTGTTGTTGTACATAGTGTTATTTTTTTTGCTGTTTATTTTTTAATGATATTTGAACTGTGGTGCCACTATATATGCCTATGAATTGAATACCAAGGCCCTCATTGGAAACAAGTCCGCAAGGAATTTTATGAACGGACCTGTTAGACAAAGTATTTTAAATGTAACTGTGCTGTTTTACATATTTTGCCTAATAAAATATTCAATCAATCAATAAGAGAAAGAACAGAATTGTGTGTGTTTAGTGTGTGTTTACCTCATACGGGGGAAGTGCTCAGGGCTAAGCGGCTCATAAAGTTCCATGTTACCCCTGAGCTTGAGGTGGGTGAGACTTCCCAAACCTCCGACTGGAATGGAGCTGAGACGATTCTCTGTCAGATCCCTATACGAGAGGAAGAGACATTAAGAGAGAGAGAGACAGAGAGAGAGAGAGAGAGGAGGCAGGTCAGGGCAAGTCAACGTTTACAATAGCCTTTTGAGGAGCCCATTCTTCCAAAAGTATTTTGATTGCAGATATTGCCGAGGGGTCATCCGCTGTAACAATAAGACGCTGTTTTTTTCCTTCTTTCTTTTAGATGTTAGAAACCGTTCAAAGAAGGCAAGTTTTATGAGATCTCCCCCTCCAGATAGCGTTTCCTTTAGATTTAGTGTATCTGCTTGTTTAGCTAAGCATAGTTTATCCAGTCTTCACACACTAATGCCGTTTGTATTGGCAGGACCTGAG
>NC_137614.1:10925263-10957763 GCF_963280865.1 Gymnoscopelus braueri
TAGTATACAGTATACGCAGTTTCCTGTCTCCTGTATGAGGCTGACAGCTGTAGAGCGTGGCGTTGACCCTTGACCTTAGCTGCACCGACCTGATTATTATGGTCTGTCTCCTATTAGCTTCTCAGAAAACACGCTGATGTCGCGGCAACAGGGCGGATCAAAACAGCCGTTGCTATGGCGGACACAGCCATCGTACGGTACAGGAGGCACCAAGGTTTATCTCTTGTCTCTGTGCGCAGGCGCGTGTGCTCGCGCACACGCCTGCGCGAGCGCGAGTATATGTGAGCCTGAGTGTTTGCGTGTGCATGTTTTTAGCTGCACCTAAACATGCCATGCGTGCCTGCATACACTACAGTACGTGCGTCTGAGCAATTATATAATTGAGTATTTAAATGTCCGCCTGCCTGTTTATGTCCCTGCCTTGTTTGTGTATCCCATTACATTTTCCAACAACTTCCTGGACACTGCTCCCCTCACGTTAATGATTTTATAATACAAGTGTGTGTGTGAGTATGGGTTGGGGGGGGGGGCATATGCATCAGATGGCCTCTCATGTTTCTCCTGAGCGAGGCTGCAGTGTGTGAGATTAACCCCCTCATACCAACAGAATCACCACGTCTGTGACACCTGTCATCCTATCCCGCCAACTCATCTCTCTCAACTCTCTCTCCACCAAAGCGATGGTGACTTTTAACACGCTATTCTAGTCCAGTGGCTCTCAAAGTGGGGGGTCCCGGGTTCCAGGGGCAGGCACTTTTAACTTCTTTTGAAAATAAATATTTTCGAAACATTTAGAAAAAATATTTGGAATAATTTAGAAACTTTTAAACACAAATCTTCTACAATCTTTTCAGATGGAGGGTCTGTGGCAAATACATGTTGTACAAATGTAGGGGGTCCTTGACATGAAAATATTTGAGAACCACAGTTCTAGTACAGGGAGCTCCAGCCCTATTTTCTTCTCATTCTCTTCCCCCATCCCTCTACATCATCCAGGACCCATCACCCCGTTCTCTCACGTTTCCCAGCATGGACATAATGTCTTTTAGATAGAGTTTTAAAGCAGGGTTTGACGCGTGCGTGTGTGCGTTCGCGCCGGGCAGGGAACGCACACGTGTGCGTCCGGCGTATACACAGGCAAAATGCACGCATGAGCACCCGGCGCGCGTGCGCACGCACGCACACGCTCATAAAAGGGAACACGTCATTTTCTTACACTTCAGCAGGCTGTTAAACAACATGTGTCAGAAACGGTGTGGCCACCAGACCACCATGAATACGGCAGCGGTATGCTTAATTTTATACTCCGTCATATACGACAAAGTATAAATCAGCCTGTAGACATTCTCTCTGTCACTTTTTCTCGCTTTCCTTCTCTCTCTCTCTCTCTCTCTCTCTCTCTCTCCCTGTCTCCCCCTCTCCCTCTCTTTCTGCTCCTCTCTTCATCTCTCTCCCTCTTTTCAGCCGTGACCTTATAACTGTTGGTACGGTACAAGGTTTAGGATCAGAGCAAAACAAGGTTACGGCACGTATCCAGTCGAACGGCTCCTTTCTAGTCGAGTTGAGCTGAATTTGACCTCGGTTGATTACTCTTACAAAACAGGGGAGGAATCTGTTGATGTTGCTTTGAGTTAATCAAAGGGGAATTTTTCATCTTCGCATTCCAATCCGTCATTAGATAGCTGCGGTTTTGTGCAGCCTTAAAGCACCTGCCTGGAATTACTGGGATGTTAATCAGGATTTTATATCATTTAGCCATATCAATTGCGGTTCATTATTCTAGGTATACGCTCCATAAATAAGACATGAATTTAACGTAATCCAACGCCCCTAAACGCACACGCGTACGCACTCTCACACACACACACACACACACGCACATGCACACACACACACACACACACACACACACACACACACACACACACACTTGTGAAAATTGGTCTCACCCACAATATAACTGAGCCGATGGCTGTCCCATGTGTTTATATTACTCTTCTTGAGGTTATCTTTCTGTTAGTTCACTGTTTATCTTAGGGTTATGGTAAGGCAATGTGATTGGTCTAAACACTGACACACCGATTGGCTGTTGATACTTTCTGATACTCTCTCATCATGGTGACTGGCTTGATGTTTGGGGAAACAGAAAAGGTAGTCATTTCACAATATGAAATGGAACTACTGCAGCACTCTGTGTGTGTGTGTGTGTGTGTGTGTGTGTGTGTGTGTGTGTGTGTGTGTGTGTGTGTGCGTGTGTGTGTGTGTGTGCGTGCGTGTGTGTGCGCGCGCGTCCATGCGCGCATGTCCACAATTCACATATATACTCACAGTGTCTCCAGACTCTGTAGACCCTCAAAGCATCTCTCCCCCATGCTCTGGATATGGTTATTATGAAGGTGACTAGAAAAAGGGTACAGATGTCAAATAATAATTGTAATTTAGTTTTAGCATGTTATTTAGACAGATGCCACGTTCATTTGTTGACCTGGCATGCTATAGTTTGTATAGTTTGAGTTCAATGTACATATTATTATTTTTTTCATATTATAATGTTTAGACTGATGATAGGTTCTTGGTTGATCCTAGATTACTGAGGCACTACGCCGTCTCCATGCATTTGATGTATTACCTTGTGTTTACCTTGTTTACTGTAAATCGCTCTGGATTAAGAGCGTCTGCTCAAAATGTAAATACGTGTTTGTCTTCCTTTCTTTCCCTTTTTAAGTCTTATTAGTTTTTTTATAAGCTGGACAGTGGAGAGAGACTAGAACAAACTATTCACTTCAGTCAACTACCGGTGAGCCCTTGTTGATTGAATATTGATTGAATACTTTAAGGCTTAAAGGATAACACAAAAAAAAGTCCTGGGGACTTGTTTCCATTGTGGTCCTATGTAGCTTAAAAATCAACACAATAATACATTTCATCAACAAATACAAAAACTGTACTGTATGTACAAAAGAGATGGGAAAATTACATTTACCTCCGTCTCCTGATTTTTTAAAGAAACCAGTGTTACACATCCTTTAATGGATGGTGACAGGGGCAGGACAGAGTAGTAGAATGAGAATTTTCCAATGTTTGTTCTAAATTTGGGTGGCACCAGATCATGGTTGCTCCCTCTATAGTGTTGTGGCTGTGGGTGTCACTCACTTTGGAGAAGTAGTTCGACAGGTATGAGCGTATTGCAGGCACTTATCTCTTTGACTCTCTTAAATACCAATCCCATTGATATTTGCTATGCCTTATTAACGCCTTATTAAAAAAACAACACATCATCCAGGCTGGGATAGTTGGTCACGGGTGGCATTGCTCAGTGGCTTACCCCACATCCTAACAGGTTAGGATGGGTTAAACTCTAGACTAGAGGACAAACCTCCCCCATGGGGGAATCGTGACAGCTGATCTTATAAAGTCGATGAAAGGGAAGCCGCTGAAGGCTCTTGTGTAGAAAACCACAAAACCACCGCGAACGACAAAAGAACACGACATGTCACTTACAGCACGACAAGGGCGGAGAGGTTGGTGAAGGCGTGGTCGGGGATGTGTGTGATCTTGTTGAGGGCCAGGGTCATGGCCTGCAGGGACGGCAGGGAGTCCAGGGCCGACACGGGGATCTCCGTCAGGGAGTTGTCGTCCAGCCACAGGTGCCTCAGAGAGCGCACGCCTCTGAAGGCGCCCGCCGGAACCTCGGTCAACAGGTTGGCGTCCAGACGCCTGCAGAGAGGAGACGAGAGGGAGTTTGTTAACCCATTCAATGTAGTGCGTCACTTCGTGCCGTGCTATGAGAGCTTGTAGATCTGCTATTTTTGAAAATATGTGCGAACCTTTGAATATATATATTTTTAAAGGGATTTCTTTTTTACTCAAATCTTTGCTTCTGGGGGGTCCCTGGAACAAAGTATTTTGAGATGTGGGGTCGGTGGCCGAATACATATCATTTGGGGGTCCTTGACATGAAAACGTTTTGAGAACCACTGATATAGCAACATAAGTTTTGCAGAAAACTGTTAGGATTTAGAAGACATTTGTAGAATCGGCCTCAGGTCTTGATGGGTTTTAAGGGAGGAGCGGAGAGGAAAGGGATAGCGACAGGAGCACTTGAGGAGGTGAGCGGAGAGGAGGCAAGAGGAGAAGAAAGGAGGGGGGGAGGAGAGGGGGGGGTTTAGTCAGACAATTGCGAAATTGCTCTGTGTATTTACGCGGGGTGTGTGCGACTGTGCGTGTACGCATGCAGGAGTGTCTGTGAGCCGTGGCAGTGCACGCCTTAGCTTACAGGAAGGTGATTAAGAGAATAACACTTTTTATCCTCCCGCTTTGATGCTCTTGTAGAACCTCTTCATTATGATTTACACTCAAGCTAATTAAGCTATGTATAGCTCTGCTAGCACAGACACGTCTGAAATGTAAGATCAAGGAAACGAATGCACACACACACACACACACACACACACACACACACACACCCTCACACGCTCGATCAGTGTGACCGTCTTACGCTCCTCTCTACCGTATCTTCCCATTCTTAAATTCTGCTTATGTTGTTGTGTAAACGTTCCCCTCCTCTACCACCACTCCTTATCCATCCCTCCCTCCGTCCATCTCTTCTTCCTTCCTCCCTTCCTTCCTTCCTCCGAGTCTCTCCATCTCCAGCGGACCTTGATGTTTCCACTACTCAGACAAATGCCTCTCCAGTGTCAACAAACACGCGGCTGCTTTCATCTGGTTGAAAAAAAAAGAAAAAAATACTTTTTTTTCCCTCTTGCTGCCATGCAGCCCCCTTCGTCTCCTCCTGCTTCCATCCCTTCAAGCATGCGACCCAACTACCCTTTGTCCCCTTGTACCCCTCAGTGTCCACACAGCCCAGAGGCAATGTGTGTGTGTGTGTGTGTGTGTGTGTGTGTGTGTGTGTGTGTGTGTGTATGTCGACACACACACACACACACACCCCCACACACACACACACACACACACACACACACACACACACAGCAGAAAACACACACTGTCCATAGTGATGAATGATCCCTTCAGGGCAGAGTTGACAGTCCGGGACCACTTCCTCCACCCTATTCTTCTTTCCTCGGCCTTTGGCACTCATTCATTCGTCTCCCTCCCTCTCTCCCTCTCTCCCTCTCTCCCTCTCTCCCTCCCTCCCTCCCTCGGGCCCTTTCTCTCGCACTCACTTTGTTTCTAACATCTTCATTGATGCGCTTCTCGCCTCGCTTGCAGTCGCTCTGCTGCTAACCCCCTTTTTGCCTTTCGCGACCCTCCTTACTCGGTTTGCGCCTGGGGTCGCACGCCCGAAAGCCGCCGATCTATCCGTTGGGAGCTTGTAGATCGGCCGTTTCCGGAGTGCGGCACCGCCGTGCGACCGAGCGTAAAGCAGGTGTAACTCCTCGGTCCTCTTCCAAACATCCTCCCATATCAATCTTCCCCGCTCGCTTGAGTTTCTTTGATTCCGTCGCCCCCCCCCCCTTTGGCTCCTCCGCGGCCTCCGAGTCCCCCCTTGGAGACTCCCCCCAAACAAACAGCATCATCAAAGTGAAATCTGAACTTGAACTGTGAACCCTGGGCTCTACCCCTGGGGATATCTTCCATCAGGAGAGGCAACTATATACACCGACAGATGCGCACGCACGCATACGTACGTGCGTGCGCGTGTGAGAGTACGCGTGCACGCAGTGAAGCACAAACATTTTCATCTCGTTCGCATACTCTGCACGTGGACTTCTTGAGTCCATGCGTTAAAGCTGGCATCCTTGTGTGTCCTCCGCCGCGGTGTGCACTCTACCTGTGGACATTGTTTGTCCCTGACCCAGAGTTCAGGATGAAAGCGGCGGAAAGGCCCCGCAACATTCTGGACCGCTCTCTCGGGCGGAATAATAATGAATCCTCTGGGTGGACCTGCCAGGGCCCATAGAAGGTACAAACGGAACCAGGAACATTCCACAGAAGCCAATAAAGCAACAGCTATTTCCTGTCTGTCACATCAAAGCCCGAGGTCCCGATTTTCAGAAAGAGAAGTGAGTGAAAGAGAGAGAGAGAGGGAGAGAGGGAGTCTCTGTGCGAAACGATCCAGCAGATTTCTGGATTTTTACTCCACTGGTTTCCTGCGAGCAGATGGTCAAAACGTTATGCACGGGGGGAAACTTATGAAGACCGAGTTTCACCGCTATTGTTTCAGAACGAGGTTACGTTGGCTTGGATTCCGCTGTGGAACTCAGATTATAATGCATCTCTGGTAGTGAGCCCTGACATTTCTTTAACGAGCCTGGGTACCGTAGCAAGATGAACTCAAGTTTAGGCCTTGTTGTGGTGCATACAGGGCAGTGTAGCAATTCCTTGTTGATTCAGCACAAAGCATTCTCTATACACTATTAAGAAATTATATCAATTTAAACCTCGGTAAGAAAAAGAGATGAGTCAGGTGGTATACTGTATTCTCTCTGTCATTCTCTCTCGTGCTCTCTTTCTCTCTGTTCCTCTGTCTCCGTTCTCTGTTCACCTGGTGTGTTTCATGTCAGTGTGAGGCGCCGACAAGCTTCTCTCTCCAAAGCCTTTCCAGTAATCCTCCTCCGCTGGGCTTATCATTACTGTAATGACAAGGTGCGTCTCTGCACTGTCTCTGAGTGTGTGTGTGCGTGCGTGCGTGCGTGCGTGTGCACGCGTGTGTGTTTCATCACCTGAGACATTCTCGTTGAGCGAGGATCGAGAGGAGAGAGACCACACACACGCATACACTCACATGCAGTCAAGATGAGATAGCCATTAGCGAGGCAAAACTATCCGATGCTTTTTTAACCACAGAGCACAATTTCACGTGCCCTGTTTGATTGTGTGTGTATGCTTCATGTATGTACAGTATGTGTGTGCGTGCGCTGTTGGTGGCAGAGGGATTACTTTGTCATGTCCTGCCTCTGTGAAAACATCAACAATCGTGTGTGTGTGTGTGTGTGTGTGTGTGTGTGTGTGTGTGTGTGTATGTGTGTGTGTGTGTGTGTGTGTGTGTGTGTGTGTGTGTGTGTGTGTGTGTGTGTGTGTGTGTGTGTGTGTGTGTGAATGATGGAGAAAATGACCTTGCGGATGTTTACAGGGGGGGAATTATTAATTTTGGAAAACAGGAATGGAGTATGTCTGTGTGTGGTATACTGCAGCGCTGAGTGGAGGCGGGTTTGGGTGAGGAGTCGCAGACGAGGTGGTCTGCACACACACGCACGCACGCACGCACGCACGCACGCACGTACACGCTGACCCTGCAGATGAGACAATTAGGCCATCAAACACTCTCATTAGCCAAGGGGATAGCGGTGTGGGTGGTGGGAGAGAGAGAAAGAGAGAGAGGGAGAGAGAGATGGAGGAAAGCACAGCACAGGAGAGGAGAGGGGAGCAGAGGAGGAAGAGAGGAGGAGAAGAAGGGGGAATTGATGGAAAATGGGGTTGTTTCACAGCTCATTGGAGATGCTCTCCCTGGCCCTGCAGTGTCTGCTCTGCTGTTTCCCTCATGGCTTCCAGATGCTGCCAGGAGAACGGCCGTTCTGATATAGTCAGTCAGCTTGCATCCCTTCACTCTCAAAGGGCTTGATGTACTTTCGTTGCACGCCGGGCCGGTGTCACGCGGCGAAAACGTCCGATCTACGAGCATACAGCGTGTCGACGCGTTGTATGCTTGTAGGTTCGGCCGTTTTCGGTTGGGTCATGCCTGTGTGCATGCAGCTTACAGTACATCTACTTCATGGCTTTCAAGGCAAAAAGAAGCAGAAGCCCACTTGTGGCAGACCATGATGGGTTACAGTCTGTTGTATGTCAGTGGTGCTCTATACGTTTTTAGTGTGTGGCGGTCGGTTGGGGTCGAGACGTGGGTGGATGGGGCACGGGGGGGGTGGGGTTTATTCCCTGGCTGGTGGGTTTATTGAGAGAAATTGCACTGCAACATTCTCAGCGTTTGAATGTAACTCTGAGAGCGTGAAATTGGACCCAGGCAGCAAGGGTCCATCCGTAAGGGTCCATCTTTGTTGTACGACAAACTATACACTGGGCTTATCCACAAGTTTCCTAGGGGGGCATTGTGGGCATCACTTCCTGTCGATTTGATGAGGTTTCAGTGATCAAATCGACAGGAAGTGATGCCCACAATGCCCTAGGAAACTTGTGGATAGGGGACGC
Organism: Gymnoscopelus braueri; assembly: GCF_963280865.1. Classification (NCBI taxonomy): domain Eukaryota; kingdom Metazoa; phylum Chordata; class Actinopteri; order Myctophiformes; family Myctophidae; genus Gymnoscopelus; species Gymnoscopelus braueri. Next base: position 10,933,430 of record NC_137614.1, read on the forward strand.
ACTGTGGATTTTCCTGTTGTGCGTGTGCGTGTGCTTGTGTGTGCGTGACTCACAGGGAGAGAAGATTGGGCAGGTCCCATGTGGCGTCATCAGGCAGTTTCTCTAGCTGGTTATTTTGCAGCATCCTGAAAGGAAAAAATATAGAGGTGAATATATAAGAGGTATATAGCACTGACACTTAACCTAGATCAGAGGTCTTCAACAGGGGGTCCGTGACCCCTAGGGGGTCCGCGGAGGTACTGCAGGGGGTCCGCGAAATTGTTGTTTGATTAAACAATATTTTTGTTTGAAAAAAAAAACATTTTTTTTTCTTTTTTTCCCCCAAATGTCAAATTGTCTTTAAACATAACATGAATCCATAGCAAACAGATAAATGGATGCACAATAACATGGTATGTTTATACATATTTTGTAGAACATTTTTATTTTGCACACCTACTGGGGCAGGTGCGTAGGAGCAGGCAATATAAAACACAATTTTATACATAAATATACAATATATGTGGTAGCCCCCCCTACCCTACGAGGTAGGGGGTCCCTGCTCCATCTACCCATCAGTTTGGGGGTCCCTGGCCTGAAAAGCTTGAAGACCCCTGACCTAGATGATGACCATGCAGACATACCGTGGTCATTTGTTCTCAGCGTTTTTGTTACTTAGACTTGACCACAATGTTAAAATTGTACTGCAATTTAAATGGCATGTTATTAAGACAGATGCTAGGTTCATTGTTTACCTGGTATCCTATAGTTTCAATGTAAAGGTTATTATGTACAGTATTGTTGTTTAGACTGATGCTAGGTTCTTGGTTTACCTGTGATCCTAGTTTACCGAGGCACTACACTGTCTCTCTGCATTTGATGTATGTGTTTACCTTGCTTAATCATAATGAACAAAGGGGTTATTAATCCATTAAGACCGGGAACACATCTGTGTCATTTTAGATTTCTTTGGCTATTCAAAAATAGCAGATCTACAAGCTCATTGGCCGTATTTTTTTTTCAAAATCTCGTTTTTTTTGCAAAACTGTGTTTTAAGTCAACATTTGTACCTCAAATCTTTGATTCTGGGGGGTCCCTGGAACAAAACATTTTGAGATTGGTGTCTGCGGCTAAATACGTATCTAAAAATGTTTTAGTTGCTATACCAGTGGTGCTCCAACTTTTCCATGTCAAGGACCCGCAAAATGATATGTATTTGGTCATGGAACAATAATTTTTTTGGGGGGGGGGCTAGTGAAAGTTACAGATGTTCTTACTGTATGGTCAGGTGTGTGTGATATCAAATGGGAGTTTACCATAATCACAGTGTGTGTGTGTGTGTGTGTGTGTGTGTGTGTGTGTGCTCCTGCCTCTCAGGTGTCTCCCACCTGGAGGAGAAGACATCCCTGAGACGTGCAGAGAAGCGCAGACAGCGGCATGAGCGTGCTGCAAGGACTGTCCAACCAGGTTCAACACACACCTGCCCCACGTGTGGAAAAGTGTGTGGATCAGCAATTGGTCTACACAGCCACATGAGGTGGCACGAGCGCACCAAGCGCTGAAAACCCCCCTTTGCCCTGGGAGATATGAAGTCATCATCGACAACGATGGACTGCCATAAGCAAGTGTGTGTGTGTGTGTGTGTGTGTGTGTGTGTGTGTGTGTGTGTGTGTGTGTGTGTGTGTGTGTGTGTGTGTGTGTGTGTGTGTGTGTGTGTGTGTGTGTGTGTGTGTGTGTGTGTGTGTGTGTGTGTGTCCAGCTGACGCTCGTTAATGTTATATGCATCAAGGCAATTATGCTTTTGCACTGTCAAATAGGCCTATAATGGCCAACATCTAATCTAAGATTAGTGGCACTAATCTTAGTGTGAGTCCTGGGACAACATCACTGTATTATATCATATTAGATACTATATTGATATTATAGCTATTTTATTTTATTAGATAATATGTGATGTTACCTGACAATTAGTTGTCTTTTGGTGAAAAAGCATGCATATATCGGTATCGGTTGATATCGGAATCGGAAATTAAGAGTTGGACAATATCGGAATATCGGCAAAAAAGTCAATATCAAACATCCCTAGTAAATACTGTAGGTTCAGTGTGTATAGTGTCTCTGGGTAGAGGTACATAGTGCTACAGTATATGTAATAATGTACCTTTTATCAGAAGGATAAACCCCTTGAGATGCATCATCTCGTTGTCGAGGGGGTCCTTATGGGATGAACATAGGTACAGAGTGTGTTTATGTTTATGCGCGCTCACATCAGGCAGAACAAATAATTCCTCGTTATGGGGAAATTTGACACAAGAAAGGAGAAGGGCCAGTGAGCCTCTTGAAGAGAACCAGAGAGAGAGAGAAAGAAGGGTAGAGGAACGGAGAAAGAGGGGAAAGAGAAGCTCCTTGGGTGGGCTGCTGATGTCATTCTCTAAAGAATGGAGCAAAAAAAAAGAGCAAAAAATAAATGAGGAGGAAGTGGGGAGCAAACAATACCTCTCTCTCTTTCCTCTCCCACCCTCTCTCTTTCTCTCTCTCTCTCTCTGTCTCTTTCAAGTTTTTATCACGGCGAGTCGTCTGACATCAGAGCATGAGGCGTACAGTCGCCAGTGTTTCGGTCACAGCAGCACCGTTATGTCTTTATCGTGGCATCATGGTGCCACAACCACCAAAGCATTGTGTGTGTGTGTGTGTGTGTGTGTGTGTGTGTGTGTGTGTGTGTGTGTGTGTGTGTGTGTGTGTGTGTGTGTGTGTGTGTGTGTGTGTGTGTGTGTGTGTGTGTGTGTGTGTGTGTGTGTGTGTGTGTGTGTGTGTGTGTGTGTCTATTACTATACTTGTGAGGGCCAAATGTCCCCTCAAGAATAGCAGAATTTGAGAAATGTACACTGTGAGAAGGACGATTTTCCTGGCGCTCACAAGAAAAATGTGTTTGTTTAATGGTTTAAAATGATTTGGGGAGTTAGGCTTACAATTGGGTTCAGGTTGGAGTTGGGGTTAGGGTTAGACATTTAGAGGTTAGTTTTAGGGGTTGGGGTTGGAGTTTGGGAGGCCTGATTTATACTAAGTTGCATGCCGCTGTTGTACACCGAAAATAGCGGATTTAAGGTTAAAAATTTAACATTTTTAAAACAATGTAATTCACGAAATGCTGATGTCCTCTCAAGTATAGTAATATAAATGTGTGTGTGTGTGTGTGTGTGTGTGCGTGCGCGCGTGCGTGCGTGCGTGTGTGTCATGGCATTGAAATGCCTTAGCTCACACACAGTGCGGTTATTATTGCAATTCAACATTTTCTTATGTGTGTGAAACAGTCCTGACGTCTCACAGTTTGTGTAACCCAACAGGTCACGACAAAAGTCCATTGATGTGTTGTCTTTGCTTTATCTTGAGGACAGCAGAGAGGCAAGAAACTGAAGGGCATGCGTTCTGTTACTATCTGTTTGGATACCGGTGCACCCACACCGATGACATTTTGAAGACATATTTTTTTATGATTTATGTTTTTATGGCGTGGCTCTGCAGGAGGTTAGCCGTCTATAAGATGATTTGTGTGTGTGTGTGTGTGTGTGTGTGTGTGTGTGTGTGTGTGTGTGTGTGTGTGTGTGTGTGTGTGTGTGTGTGTGTGTGTGTGTGTGTGTGTGTGTGTGTGTGTGTGTGTGTGTGTGTGTGTGTGTGTGTGTTTTGTGTCAGGACTGGCCAGACTGGCCACATGAAGTCTGAGATCCACTTTGGAGCCGCGCTGATCCCATGTGGATCCCGATTGCTATTTTTTTAAAAGATTTATCTCTCCATTAATTCTGATAGTGACAGTGAGAGAGACGGGAAAGGTGGGATAGAAAGACGGTATGACGCAATAAAGGGCCTCAGTTGGGATTCGAACCCGGGCCAGCTGTGGGAAGGGCATTATTTATGTGGCATGTGCTCGTACCAGGTGAGCATTCACAATAATATGTCACTGAGACATCCCTTATTTCCAGAAATCCACATATTTCTAACAGTACAAGGGACCCCCCCCCCACTTGTAATCACTTTGAAGAGCTAATGCAATTGTCTATTCAACGTTTTTCATAGATTCCATAGATTAACAGATTTTCATAGATGTCATATATAGCTTCATGACTATCAGTGTTGTGTAAATTCATGTTTTTTGTTCATTTCAGACAATTAATCACTTAAATCTTCAATACTTGGCACTTGATTTGCTCCTACGCCAAACCTCTTTGTCGAAAATAGCCGATCTACAACAACGCCTCGCAGCGTGCGCTTGTAGATCTGCTATTGTAGATCTGCTATTGCGCTTGTAGAAACTATAGATCTCCCGGGGGTCCGCCATCACAAAGATTTGGCGGACCCCCGGGAGTAACTCTGAGGACGCCCTGTTGAAGACCCCTGGTCTATTGTCAAGTGATGGTTATACAAAGGTGCTAATACAGTCGTCCCGATCGTGTCTTTGCTCCTTTCTTTCGCCATATTACACATTTCTCTTTCCCAGTGTGTCTCTATTGACCCTGTCTGTCTGTGTAATTTACAGTGATTTCTTGTAGCTCTAGGAGGGGAGAGAAAAAAGGAGCGCTCTGGTTTTTAAAGGGGTTTGGGGTGAAGCCTCCTATGGGATGGCGGGGGGGGGGGGGTGATGACGACATGATGAATACGGTGAATTCTATCTGTTCTTGTTTCAAAGAAATCCCTTAAAGGCAGCCTCAGGGAGCCCGACTCAGGGTTCATAACCTTGGTTGTGCGTGCGTGTGTGTGTGTGCGTGTGTGTGTGTGTGTGTGTGTCTGTGCGTGTGTGTGTGTGACATTGTGAGGACCATTTTCCTGGTTGTTCTACTCAAGTACTTTACTTAAGTACAGTTTTGAGGTATTTTTACTTTACTGGAGTATTTCCAATTTTCTGTACTTTGACTTCTACTCCACTGCATCTCAGTGGCAAATATTGTACTTTTACTCCACTATAATTATTTGAACACTTCAGTTACTAGTTAACCACTTTAGCCATATATATACTGTATACTTCGGCTATTTGAAAATAGCCGATTTGCAAGCTCACGCTAGCAAGCGTGTAGATCTGCTATTTTCAAAAGATTTGTATATTGAACTTGGACATTCTGCATAATGAGAACTTTTACTTTTAGTACTTTAAGTATATTGTGATGCCGTACTTTTGCTCAAGTAAATTTAAAATACCGGACTTTTACTTGTGACAGAGTATTTCTACATTGCCGTATTGATACTTTTACTTAAGTAAAAAATGTCAGTACTTTTCCCACTACTGCTCCACACAGGGTCAGTGTGATACATTTCAGTTTGACACAAGGGGGAATCGGAGCTAATATATTGAGGAAGGATACCAACAGTTCAGCCACTCTCAGGTCACACAGACTGTGTGCTCTGCGCATATAAGCGTCTTTTAGTGTGTGACTACATGTGTGTGTGTGCCTTCATATGTGAATTACGTGTGTCCTTTTCCCAGTAATGACATAATAGTCCAGGACTGGTTCCCTCATTTCTGTCTTAAAGCCCTTGGAGGGTTTCACAACACAAGGTGAAAGAAGATCAAGTCAAAACGCTTGGTAATCCCCCAGATTTCCTCAAATTGCAAACCTCAAGTCTCTAGCTAAGTTTGTATTCTATGGCATGGCTTCTTAGGATCTTTTCAAGCCCAGCCCGGACCAAATTGAGAAATCTCGCATCGTGCCCTTAACACCCAAGCTCATGAAAGTGTATTTTTTGATACTCATGTCATGCGCCCACACCAGAACTATGGTTGCCCACGGTCGTTCGGGAACGTCCCGTTCCCTCATTAGAGGCCCAGCCTATCGTTAAGGAAAACCTACTTGTGATTACTTTTTTCCCCCCTTTTTTTTTGTGGTTACGTTCCTGGCTTTTCCACACGGCGACTGACTTGAGCGAGCAGCAGGTTTTTGGTGGCAGTGGATCATAAAGCCAGAGGCAGACTATGTAAAATGTTTAAAATGGGGTGTTAAGAGTGCAGCTTTGAATGGGCTGTGTGAGTGAAATTTTTGTCACTTGTTCTAATCTCTGTGGGTGGTGTGGCTGGGAGGTCCCTGAATTACACCTGTGTGTGTGTGTGTGTGTGTGTGTGTGTGTGTGTGTGTGTGTGTGTGTGTGTGTGTGTGTGTGTGTGTGTGTGTGTGTGTGTGTGTGTGTGTGTGTGTGTGTGTGTGTGTGTGTGTGTGTGTGTGTGTGTGTGTCCGCGTGCGTGCGCACTCCTTAAATAGGGCTTATTTGGAAGCATAGGAACTGCATGCAGGGCAGGTCTCCCCCAGCTCATAAACTTTAACTGCAGTTAATGATGCGTGGCCTGTGTGTTTTATTCAAGGCAGACGCAACCCCCCTCCATACGGATGGAGTGGAACAACCCACCAGGGATGGGGTTTGAACCATAGCAGGACTGGGGTGGAGGTGGGGGGGGGGGGGGGGGGGGGGGAGCGGTGGGGAGGTTACTTACAGAACTTTGAGGTTGTGGAGACCCTGGAGAGCATGGCCCGAGATATATCTCAGCTGGTTCCCTGAGATACGCCTAAGAAAGCGTGTGCAGAGAGAGAGAGAGAGAGAGAGAGAGCACAAAAGAGTGAGCAAAAAGAACAAAAGACAGAAATGAAATTTAAGCATGAGCACAAAAAAATTCATAAGTCTCACAAGAGAACTTTGTCCTTTGCTTCGATCTAAGGTCCTGGAGTGAAGTCCTATAATGACTTCATCCTTTTGGTTTCTTTTGCTGCAGGGGTTAGCGTTAGGCCAGTATGCAAATAACAATATTCTATTCCCCTCAAATGTGGTCGCGAATTGGCCAGAAGCGCTCTCTCCGAAACTCTACCCAGCACCGAAAGCTCTTGATGATGAGTGAGTAAAGAGTGAATTGATTAAGAATGAGATTAGGTCAACAAGTGCAGTGCGATGTGAAAGTCTGCGTGTGCACACACTTGTGTTTTTATTTAGATATCTATGCACGTATGTGTGAAGGCATGTGGCTGCGGGCGGCAGCATGTGGACAGCGTGCGTGTGTGTGTGTGCCTACGTGTGTGCTATTTGCCCTGTCCTTGAGGCAAATTGGGCCGGTTCGTGGGGGCCTCGAGGAGAACGAGGGAGAGAAAACCACACACATATAACACACCAGCAATCCAATCAGTTTGTTTATCAAACACAGCACCTAATGGTCATTTTGTGTGTGTGTGTATAAGACGTCCAAATAAATAACGTTCAGTCCAACGGCGCAACTCTCAAGGTCACAAGCTGGAAGCGCAGTTTAAACACAGATTGGGTCTTCACAGCTCAAGACCACCCACTTCTGTTAAACACATGCACGCACGCATGTGTGTGTGTGTGTGTGCGTGTGTGCGCGCGCGTGCGTGCGCACGCACACACACACACACACACACACACACACACACACACACACACACACACACACACACACACACACACACACACACACACACACACACACACACACACACACACACACACTCCTTCTTGCACACACACACACCTTCATGCACATAATACCCTCTCTCTCATAGTGCACACCTACACACCATGGAAATCAGCTCATTCATATTCATATGTATAGCAGTGATTCTCATAGTGGATTCCAGGGACTCTCTGGGTTCCTTTAGGAGCGTCTAAATTGACCCTTACAAGTCTGTAACTCTGACAGTATACACAAGGTTTAATTTGCATACTGTCAGAGTTAAGGGGGGAGACCTTGAAAAGTAAAAGTTTGAGAACCATTGCTGCACACTAGTCTTCTACAGCCTGGTTTACACTTACACATAGTCACATTGCCGGTGTCACGCACTGAAAATAGCAGATCTACAAGCTCTACAATGCACGACACCCGCCAAACCACTAAGGTGACACGTGTCTGGCATGTCAGCCGCGCGCTGAGCAGCCCTACCTCACGCTGAGCGCTTACATCAGTGCCAGGCTGCCAGCATATCTTTATAAAAGGGCCTTCATGGGCTTGCCAACCCACTATCACCCAGATGGCCAAGGACTATGGGCTCCCAGCGGGCTGCCTCTGACATCTGATACTCATGTCAACATGTCTCGCTCTTATTACTGTGTGCGGTGGTGGACCACTCAACCCCAACCGCGCCTGCCAAATCTCACACTACAGCTCGGTTTAGAAGTCTTATAGAGCTTGTATCTATCTCGCAACAAACTCGTATATAGAAACACTCACTCACACACACACACGCGCACACACACACACATATACACACACACACACACACACACACACACACACACACACACACACACACACACACACACACACACACACACACACACACACACACACACACACACACACACACACACACACACACACACACACGCACACACACACACGCACGCACACATGTAGAGAGTAGAATATAAACTGATTTGAACATCATCCAAGCCATTGTGAGGCCATTTAGTCATGGTTCTCAAACCACAGTCAAAACGCAGTCAAACAGACGTTGACTGCACACCACATGATGTCTCAATATAGATTTCACTGAAGATGGAAGACACAGATGACTCAGGAATTGCATGGTATTGACTGCCGTACTTTGGCCCCACAAATCCCCGTATTTATGTTTTTTTTACTCCAAAATAACGAGAGAGCTTAAAAGATCTGGTGTTTTGCGGGATCTGAGCATGTGATAAGGCCTAAACTATTTCAAAGATGCCTCCGACTTTCACTCATAAGTAGGCCTGCATAAAGCCCATTTGTTGCCCCTCCGAGGATGATATGCCTGCTACTTCAATACAAATTCAGTTTCCGCTATTGCGCAAGCTAGACACTGGGGACCGTTTCAAGAGCTACTTTTCCAGAGGTAACAGTTTCAATAGGCCTTGCTGAGGTCCTGACACCAGTAAAATAGATCTAAGCCTCCGTCTGCAAAGACCCTCAAGTGCCTTCTTTTTTAAATTCAAATCCAATGATTAGTTACAGATGCACGGGACGGAAAATAGATACAGGTAGCGCTAAAGAAAAATAAATGCCTTTTCTGTGGGGGAAATAGAAGGGCCAATAATTTAGAGTTTTAGAAAACAAACAGTGTAGTTAAGGCCACGGTACGATCTGCATATCCTACTGCCAACCAGCCTTTCTCTATTAGTTGCACCATTAGAGCCAAAACGGCATCAGAGCAGAATCATGTATCTTGCGGGCTTTGTTTGTCAAAAGGATAATTATGTCGAAAGCGAAGATGGAGGAGCGTGTATTGAGGAGAAAAAATAAAAGGAGGAAAAGAAACGTTCAGACGTCCTTGATAGGCATCAGTAGAACACCAACAGTTGCCACTGACCCAATATTTCCATGATATCAGTGTCTCTGTGTATTTATGTGCGTGTGTGTGAATGTGTGTACATACTGTATGAGTGAATGTTCCGCACTCAACCTCCGAGTCTTTCCACATCAATCTCATTCCTGTGAACGGCGCCTCGCTCTTGACAAGCAGCGGTTCCAAAAAAACGCTTCCCCAAATTGACTTGGAGGGAGGACGGTTAAAAAATCGCCCCGTTGGGATTCTCTCGGGTCTAAATATAAATGACAAACTCCCGACATAACTCCGGCCTCTATTGAGTTGACTCATGGGTGAAATAACAGAGGGCCCACTTGAGTTTTTGAAAGCGTGCCGGGGGAGCGGAGGAGACGGAGACGGGCGTGGTGTCGGTAACGGAGGTGAGGCCACCTCGCCGTCCGTGGAGAATGAGGGCTTTAGTGAAGCATGGCAGCTGCTGATTACTCCATGTATCACCATGTCCCATTGCCCTGGACTAATAAACAAAGAGAGGCAAAGAGAAGAGAAGCTAGAAGAACGCCACGTTTTGTGGGGGGATAGCATCTCTCTCAGGTAGAGAGAGATACAGGGTTATGGTGGTTGGTGTAGGAGGAGGAGGAGGGCCAGGACAGTTGATGTGTGTTGGTCTTTCTACTGCTGATTAGGCCCCATGATGAAAGAAGACTAGAAGAAACAGGGGTCTTATCAGACAGAGGGGATGTGTGTGTGTGTGTGTGTGTGTGTGTGTGTGTGTGTGTGTGTGTGTGTGTGTGTGTGTGTGTGTGTGTGTGTGTGTGTGTGTGTGTGTGTGTGTGTGTGTGTGTGTGTGTGTGTGTGTGTGTGTGTGTGTGTGTGTGTGTGTGCGTGTGTGTGCGTGTGTGTACGTGCGTGTCCTTGCGTGCGCGCCCGTGTGTGTGTGTGTGTGCATGCGCGTGCATTCATGTGTGTGTGTGTGTGTGTGTGTGTGTGTGTGAGCAACCTTTGTCACCCTCAGTCCATCAATAGAAATGCTAACCCACTAGTCCCCTCAGAGGTCCTCCCCAAAGGTCAACTACTTAACCTGGTGTTAACCTTTGAAATTACTGGAGTAATATATAGACATCCTCAAAGGTGTGTGTGTAAAAGAGAGAGAGAGAGAGGGAGAGGAAGAGAGAGAGAGAGAGAGAGGGGGGGGGGGGGTGTAAGAGATGCTCACATACAGATGGAGACCAAGAGAAAGGAAATGAAATGCTGGCAGCACACAGTATAGAAGAGCATCATTCCTTAATGGGTCCAGACAGTTCCAGCTGTGCTGTGCACCTGGCGTACCAGGACAGCCAATAATGTGACCCGCTAAAACCCTCACCTATTACGTCATTGGCTTGGCCTATATCAGCAGACAATCTTATCGCAAAAAAAGAAGGAAGAGGAGCAGGGTTAGCGCTGGCTTCAGGCTCACCTCTGTGTATCCTCTTTCTCTATCCTTCCCCCGGCTTATTTTGCGTGTCAGAGAGAGTGCCAGATAGAGTTCTCTCAGTCACTGTGTTGGGGAGAAGAACCTCTTATCTCATGCTGCATATTCCAGACGTGGTGGATATTGTTGGGACGATAAGGCCCCCCCCCGTTCAACCAAGAGAACTTGACCCCTCGGCCCGTGCACTTTACGTAAGCTGAAGTTAAGCTTCCAGCTGACGCGCATCAAAAGGGGGGGGTATAGATGCAGCACAGATATATAAACCCTTTGAAAGATGGAGTGAGATGTCCGTGCCTCCTCCTCCTTCAGGTCACGTTTGAAAGGTCTCTGAACTGCAACTCTTGTGTTTACGGGGTGAGTGATGGCTGTGGATAATGATGAGATAACCTTCCGCGGGATGTAGCGGTGAGCGGTGAAGGAGCGAGCGCCAGAGGGGGGGGGCAAAGTAAGACAGACGTCTTTTTTGAAACGTGAGCTCCGGAGGTACGAGGTACACAGACTTTGATATTGATGATGGTTTGGAAAAGCACTGACGCCTTGTAAAACCCGTGTTTTGCAGGAAGGGCTCAGGGGGGGGGGTTAGGCCGGGTGATAGGGTGACAAGCAACCACGCCCTTCGGCGTTTTGCTAGTTCCGAGCTGTAAGACTCTTCTAGACCATGTAATAGACGGTACAGTACATCTTTGATATCGGAGTGAGTTTTCAGAGTCTTTGATATTTCAGATGAGATAAGTAGTCAGGCGAACAGGCTCTATACCTGAGTACCGGGCATTGCATTACTGCCCTCTCATTAATCAACAGACACCTTGTCTACCTCACCGCCCCCCCTCCGCCACCCTTTTCTCCTCCCCTCTCCCTTTCACCGCTCTGCACAGTGTCTCCGTGCTGTCTGTCTGACTGACAGTGGCTTGCCGGGGGTTTGTGCGTATTTGTGTTTAGTTAGTCGGCCCACGCTGATCAAAGCCGTAATTGGAGACTTAATGAGAGGGATCTGAGATCAATGGGCTGAGAAGGAGAGAGAGAGAGAGAGAGGGAGAGTGGTGTAATGCAGAGAGAAACCGAGGAGCTGGAGGGAGGGGTGAAGAACACTTACGTCTTTATTATCAATTATCGGTTATAATGCTGCTGTTGCGTATCAAAGGGGGAGTTTAGCCTGCTGAGATTTGGTACCTGCCTTTAAGAGTTAATTCAGTCGCCTTGTTTGAAGTTCAAAGGCATTAACCGCTCTCTGCACACCGAAGCTGTACAATCTGAGGCTTAAGAAAGGGATGAGAGAAATGCGTGACGACTAACACAGTGCTTCTCAAACTTTTTCATGTCAAGGACCTCCAAATTGATATATATTTGGCCGCGGGCCCCCATCTGAAAAGAGTACTTTTAAAAAACAACTAAAATAGCAGATGTACAAGCACTTAGTACCGTGCTGTGAGCTCATAGATAGCTATTTTTGAATAGCGAACATGTAAATGGATAAAGTGGTTAAAATGATCGTGATGCTGTATTGGACTGTACAGCAGTACTGGAACCCCCCCCCCCCCACGCCCCCTGGGGGTTTGAGAACCAATGGACTAATAGCACACATTATTACACGGCTTGGTTGAATGCTTGATTCTGATTGGTCAGGGCGCCTGGCTCATATCAATCTGATTCATATATTTGATCAACACTTCCAGCTGTGTTTTCAGAGCCGACCGTATTGCTCTGGACCCACCTGACATAAATCATTGGACTACTAGACTAATTTCATTACAGTAAGCAATGGAACGCTTTTAAAATCAATCAAATCGTTTTGATTCTTACTTTAATTTATTCATGTATGTATTAAGTAGCTGTGTGATAACCCGGGATAATAGACGGGGTCATTATTGAGATATAAACCCCTTCAGGGTGATAAAGATCCCGTCTGCTTCGATTATCCCTTTGCGTAAACTGGGGGAGTGAGGATTTTTACTGTGCAGAATACAGTACGTGCGCAACGCTTAACCCAATTAAGACCTGAGGCCGATTCTACAAATGTCTTCTAAATCCCAACAGTATTCCGAAAAAATAATATGTTTCTATATCAGTGGTGCTCAAACTTTTTCATGTCAAAGACCCTCAAAATGATGTATTTGACCACGGACCCCCATCTCAAAATATTTTGTTCCAGGGCCCCCAGAAGCAAAGATTTGAGTTAAAAATGTTCGCTTTAAAACTATATATTCAAAGATTTGCAAAAAAATATATGATTTTTCAAAAATAGCAGATCTACAAGCTCATAGCGAGGCACCCGGTGCCGTGCTATGAGCTTGTATATCTGCTATTTTTGAATAGCTCACAGTAAGTGTAAATTAATGTTTTTTAGCTCAAATCTAAAAATGACACAGATGTGTTCCAGGTCTCAATGGGTTGATAGAACTGTAATCGAAATGTTGGTTGCATGTACTGCTCTGTCTCGTGCACGCGGAATAAGAAATCCTTCAAATGACAGTTGACTGCAGTGATTGCTACACCCAAATGCTATTTTGGTGCGTACGCGTGTGTGGAAGAGGGAAAACAAATGGACAAGCGATCAAAGGAAGTGAGTCTTGCTTGACGTAGCCTGGAGAAACGAGGGGGGGGGGGGGGGTGTTTAAGAGAATTGAGAGGGAAGGTGAGTGGAGAGAGAAGGAGGGAGGCAGACAGGTAGAACCTAACATCAAACACTTTATCACTCTACCAGTTACAACTTGCCTGGCCCTTTGCTTTTTTCTCGGCGCTATACCAACCAGCACTACTGTAGACCCACATCAAACTCTTTCTCTGTCTCAAACATGCATGTTTGCCTTTAGAGCCTTGGTTTATTTTCCTAAAGCTCTATAAGGTTTTTTTTTTTTTAAGTGATTATGATGCATTTACCATAACCTGGCACGCTCCCACTCATTCTAAACCTTCTTGATAAAGGGAGATCAGTGCCTTTCTTTTTTCCTGCCTTGGAACATCATTTGTCCTCTCAGCGTGTCTCCAGAAACGATCAGCAGGCCATAAAAACGTACAGCTTTATAGCAGGAACATCCTCCTTGGATGAGTTACAAAGAAATAGAACCTGTCCATAAAGATGTTGGACGCCAGGGAGATGCAGAAAGACAGAGATCGGTGGAGCTATAAACTTCTGGGGTGCTGGAGCCAGACTATAGAGTGGACTTGTCTCTGGTTGATCACAAAAACTAGAAAACACAAGCCCGGTCCAAGTCACGCCTCCAAAAGCATATTGTATACACTCGTATTTAACCACGTAATATATGGCGAAAGTAGCCGATCTACAAGCTCACAACACGACGCATCGCGGTGCGTTGGGAGCTTGTACAGTAGATCTGCTATTTGCGTTGCACTACACCGCCATACGATGACTATGAATTAAGCATGCAGGCCTACGCTGCTTTTGAGAATTATCGGCAATAACGACATGCCCCAATATAAGGACGCCAGGGCTAACCACTTAAATCCCAGCATCCGTATTGTGGGGAAAGCTTCCGCAGAAAATATCAGATCGACAAGATTACAACTGCAATTTTCAGCGAAGGTTTCCCACACAATAACGGAAAACAGAATAGACACCAGCCCTGAGGGACTGCCATTAAACCATGAGCTATTTCTATTGGCCTCCTAACTACAGCTGAACTTAAGATAAATTAAGTTACTAAAAAATCCAACCTAATTTCCCGAGCCAAAAAGAAATCGAGTAATTTCATTATTCTTCATGAGTCTTAACTTGTGGCGATCGAGAGTCATGGCACCGCCACTCTCCTTGACACGAGGTCAGCTCCAGTTTGACTGTGACTCAAAGTCAACCGTTCTGTTATCCAGGCCCTGCATTTTACTTTCATCACCATTAGCTCATGCCTCACAGGCTGCAGCTGTGAGCATTAGCAAAAGAAACAAGGCTGATCAAACACACCAGCGTGTAGGAGTTGGGCAGGCACACACACACACACACACACTCACAAAATATGCAAACGCACGCACGCACGCACACACACACACACACACACACACACACACACACACACACACACACACACACACACACACACACACACACACACTTTATGGCCGACTGCCTGACTTTAGTAGTAAATGAAGAGGTGCTGGCTGACATATACACATGTGACTGCATACATACACATCAATCGTCTCACGCATGCACGCACATACACAAATGCACACGCATCCTCAGGGAGTGTCTATGTGCGGGGCAGGCCCTTTCTCCAACCCCAGACTTTTTCTGGTGAGTGTCCAATCCATAAAGAGCAGGTCAGGTCAGCCCCATAGTGATGAACAGCTATAGCTGATGTATTAGATAAGCTGTAACTCGACTATAAGTTATAGAGCTCAGTTTATCCCCGGGTTTTGACGTTTTCGTTTGATGCATCTGTGCTCTGAGAAGCATCAGCCCCCGACCCCCTTATTGCTCAAAAACAAGCATCGTATCAATCTTTGCCTCCCTGATGTTCCCCAGCCCTGTCCTCAAGTTCTCCTATATATTGCGTGTGTGTGTGTGTGTGTGTGTGTGTGTGTGTGTGTGTGTGTGTGTGTGTGTGTTTGTGTTGGCCGGGGCCATGTGTCTTGTGTGTTTTTGCGCGGCTCCTGCAGAGCTGTCCAGTTGAAACAATGTCCAGGGGAGAGGCTAAGAGCTCCGGCGGTTTTGGACTCCGAGCAGAGGAACCTGCCTCTTTACACACACACACCGAGGACCCCATATCCACATCTCTGTGTGAATATCGGGTTCCCTGCAACCGCCCTCCTTCTTCGCAAAAGCCGTCCCTGGATCGGCTCGGCACATTATACTGTTTTTGCGAGGACCTTTCTCGGGAGGAGAGATCAGAGGGAGAACAGAGGCCATCAATCCCCGTCACTGAGGCCCAACAGATATTTGCTGGTGCAGAGATTGACTGCCTCTTGTCATGCATGAGAGCAGCGGCGGTGCTGGGCGTTCATAAATTGAGTGCGAGTTGAAAGATTCAATACTCACAGTTCCGATAGCAGGTGCAGCCTGTGGAAGGCTCTGGGCTGGATCTCGCTGATGTTGTTCATGCTCAAATCGCTAGAGAGAGAGAGAGAGAGAGAGAGAGAGAGAGAGAGAGAGGAGAGGGTGGGGAGAACATCAGTGTTAGGACATCAATCAGTGTATATCTTTAAAAAATAAAGTGGTCTTTGAAGCTTCGCCGAAACAACAAGTGATATTACATCTGATTAGAAATCATTTTTCTCATGGTGACCAGTCAACACGAACAGGGAGTACGGAAGGTTTTTTTTCCTTTGGGGGAGGCGGGGAGTGCTTAGGTATATAAGAGTTGGAGGCGAGGGGAAGAGAGGTGGAGGAGAGAATGGAACGGGAGACAGAGAATAGAATTTTCCCCAATGAATCATTGTTGGGCAGCTGTAATTTCCTCCTCATCCCACTGATTCCTTCTCTTTTCCAGATGTGTCTCCCCTACCTTCACTCAGACCTGACCTCCAATCCCCCCCCCCCCCTCCATCTCCGTATCTTTGTCTCTCTCTCTCTCTGTCTCATAATCATTCGCTCTTATACTCTCTCTCTCTCTCTCTCTCTCTCTCTCTCTCTCTCTCTCTCTCTCTCTCTCTCTCTCTCTGTGTGTCTCTCTGTCTCTCAGGTTTCTCAGGGGACCATCTACTTTGCTCTTTGTTCAGGGCTATAACATAGACACCCTCCATTTCTTTCTGCCTCTCTGGCACACAGTCTGACATGAGAGGGTGTGTGGAGGGCTTGAGTGTTGACACAGCTGGGTTGCGGTCATAGGGAGAGGTGCAGGATGCACCACACACACACACACACACACACACACACACACACTGGCATGGACAGATAGATAGACACACACACACACACACACACTGCCTTTTAACGTTTGTAATAGTATGTGTCAGCCTCATAGCCTTGTAGAAAACATATCTGACCTCATGGCCCCAGTCATGTAAGGTCAACTCTTTGATAAACAGAATGAAAGCAAGGAGGTGTTACCTCACCCCGTCTTAACTTTCAAAGCCTTCGGGATCCAAGATTTCATCTTAAAGGGCCAAGGTTTTCTGTGCGTGCGTGCCGTGCGTGCTTGCGTGCACAAATGCATCCGTATAGGCTACATACTCTTCGCATGCGTATGTCTGTGAGAGCATGAATGCATGCATGAGTATGCGTGTTTGTTGTCTAAGTGTGTGTGTGTGTGTGTGTCTGTGTGTGTGTGAATGACACTAACCATTGCTCATAAAGCCAGACCACCGGGCTAGCGAGTGTAAACTGTGGTCTCAGAAGCCCTTCTCAGTTGGGAGTTTTGACACACTGGATGTTTGTTTGTCGAGCCAGCCTGGCTGCAGAGCGCTATAGCGGAGGGGTGGCGGGGCTGCTGGGATGGATGGATCTTTCCCCCAGACACTTATCTACACTCTGACTAGGCCCCGCTTTGATGGGGTAATTTGGAAAAAGAAACACTTACATGACAGGACTTCGACTCCACTACAAACCCAGGAAACCATCATCAAGAAAGAAAGGGGGGAACATGTCATGTTTTTGCAGTGTTGTGGAAAGCCAGCGCCGCGCCGTGGGGAGTACACAAGGACACACTGTTATAACACTGATGGGGGCTTGGGTCGTGTCCAACTGTCAATGCTTTTACACACACACACACACACACACACACACACACACACACACACACACACACACACACACACACACACACACACAGGGAAACGCATGTGCCTCCTCCTTGTCTTCTTCTCCCGGACCCCGGGAGCACGGCGGGGGAACTGTCAGGTCTGTCAGCCTGACGTCCAGGAGATGTGCTCTATTAGCAAGACTTGTGAGAGTATAGGTTTGGGGGGGGCTCTGATTGGGAGGTAGCTTCAGGCCAATGAATCATCGCGTGCCATTAGGATGCATGTGCCTATACTATTAGACCAGTGGTTTCTCTACCAGTGGTCAGGGGACCACTAGTGGTCCTTGAGGGTGGTTCCAGGTGGTCCCCAGCTAAATGGTGGAGAGTTGGTAACCAAATGGACCCTTATAGATCTTTAACTCTTGAGAGTGTTAAATGAAACCAAATGGACCCTTACGGGTCCATTTGGTTTCATTTTACGCTCTCAAGAGTTACATTTTTGTTAAGCATCTGCATTACTTAATTAAGTTCGTTATTTTGATCAACGTTTGCCTGTTATCTCTCCTAATGGTACCAACATCAATACAGCTTGGAATTGTGGACAAAATCTCATCCAACGACAAAAAAATATTCAAACTCTTGGGTCTGAGAGTCTAAATCTCATCAAACGGTGGTCTGTGGCTCAAATGCCGAATAAATAATGCACCTTGATATGAAAAATAGGTTGAAGACCACTGCTATAGACTGACGTTAGATGTTTTTCTTTCACGTGTTGGACCCTTCACCCACTAGTGCGCCCGTGATGAAAAGTTCCCAGCTGCCATGAAACCACTCTCTTTAAATGTTTTGTTTTTAATCAGTCCACCCTGTCTGTGTGCAGCTCTCTAGGGAATAAACGTGTGGATGGGTACAACTAGGCCATCAGTGCATTTTAATGCAGTTTGCTTAAGCCTCTGGAAAAAGGGAAAAAAAGTGTAAGCGATGACATGGTTACCATGGCGATGAGCTGGAGAAAAAAAAAAAGCATGGCAGGGATCACATGGCTCTATAGCAGGAACAGGGAAAACCAGCCGATTCGATTCCAAACCACCTGACAATCACAAACTCCACCACGGACAAGCTCGGTCCGACTTTGGGTCTGAGAGGGCTGTGCTTAACACGTGCACACGCCACGCACGCCGAGACTTAATTGTTTTCAGGGAGTACTCTGTGTGTACCTGGACTGCGCGGGGAAAGGAAAAAATGTGCATGTGAACAGTTACAGAGAGAGCTATTTAAAGTGATAGAAACACAGGCACACGTCCACATGCGCCACCCAGCTCCAAAAGGAGCCATGTGGACAACATGGACGAACGTACATAACGGTTCTTTCGGGTCCGTTATCTGGTCCTGATTAGAGGGAACCGTAAACAAGCGTTGTGTGAAGTCCATAACAGCGGCCTGACTCAGGGCAGAATAAACACACAGCGATGGAGGAGAGAGAGAGAGAGAGAGAGAGCGAAGGAGAGAAAGTGTTTAAAAATAAAGATGTACTATAATGAGTCATGGGGAAAAGGTTGAATGCAGCTCAGCCCAGAACTGGTGGAAAGTAACTAAGTAGTATAGTGTACTCAAGTACTTGTACTGAACCACTTAGACGCCATGTGGTTGAGCGGAGTCCCTCAGGGCTCTATGCTAGTGTATTTTCTTTTTTCTGTTATTGTGGAGAAAGCTTTCGCAGAAAATCGCCGTTTACGTGGTTAAATATTTTTATTTATATTTATATCATAAATGTTATATTTTTTAACTTGTACTTGTAACAGAGTGTTTCTACATTGTGGCATTGATACATAAAAAAAAGTTTTTAAAAAATGAATCTGTCTCTTGTCGGGTGGAAACCTCATATGTCCAAAACTGTTGCTTTTCACGATTCAAATTCCAAAATAGCAGATCTGCAAGCTCGAAACGCGTCGCCGCGTTTCGAGCTTGCAGATCTGCTATTTTTGGATACTTTTGTGCGATTGTGCTGTAGTAGTATGATCAAGTTGGCCGTTAATTTAATAAAAAACTAAAAAGGTTAGAATATAGAGATAAGAGGTTTCTGCCCCGACAGCAACAAATTACTACTTCTTCCATCACTGGCTCAATAGCAAAAAAATAGCAGATCTACAAGCTCAAAACGCGTCGCTTCGCGCCACGTTTCGAGGTTGTAGATCTGATACTTTTGATTCAGTGGTGTAAAGTAACTAAGTACATTTACTCAAGTACAGTACTTAAGTACAATTTTGAGGTGCTTTTACTTTACTGGAGTATTTCCAATTGTCTATACCTTTACTTCTACTCCACTACATCTCAGAGGCAAATATTGTACTTTTACTCCATTACAATGACTGACTGACTGACTGACTGACTGACTAGTTGACCGACCGAACTGGTTGGATAACAAATAACAAACATTATTTGAAAACTTAAGTTAATGGTTACTTTGCAGATATGAATTATTATTATATTATATTATAAAACATACATTAACCACTTTAGCCCTATTTTATACCTAGGCTATTTGAAAATAGCCTATCTACAAGCTCACAACGCGTCGCATCGCGACGCGTTGTGAGCTTGTAGATCTGCTATTTTCAAACATTTTAGTACTTTTACTTTTGGTACTTTAAGTACATTTTAATACCAATACGTTTGTACTTTTACTCAAGTAAATTTTGAATTCCAGACTTTTACTCGTAACAGAGTACTTCTACATTGCAGTATTGATACTTTTACTTAAGTTAAACACTTGAGTACTTTTTCCACCACAACTTTTGATACTTTTGTGTGTACTTCTTCCATCACTGCCTCAGCTCGGCTCAGCTCGGCTCGGCCTGGCTGTGCAGCTCCTCCAACAAGCTGGTCGGGGAGCGGGAGCAGAAGGGGACGGAGACGTCTCTGGTCTGCAGGCCAAGGCCTCCGCTGACAACCTGACGTATCGTTGGAACGGCCCTCTGCGCTTATGGCTTGTTTTTAAAATCAAATAACAGCTGTGGCTTTTTTAAACCACGATAATTATGATTGATGACTACCACATGTGCATTGTGTCGGGAGGCCGGTTCGGTTGGCCAGTGACGTGCAGATATTTTCAGCGCAAATAAACGGCCCCCGAAAAAATGTATAACGAAAAAAAAAGAGAAATGAGAGAAAAAGGCAAGAGCGTATGAGTTTCACAATTAGAATTGTGGTTTCTGCCCCCACCCCCCATTTTTTACAGGCACTTCTGGTGTGTGTGTGTGTGTGTGTGTGTGTGTGTGTGCGTGTGCGTGCGTGCGTGCGTGCGTGTGCGCGTGCAACTGTCTTTGTATTTGTGTATCTGTGTCCAGGCCTGTGCGTGTGTGCCTTTGCATTCATGTACTGTATCTGTGTCCAAGTGTGTGTGTGTGTGTGTGTGGTATAATATTTGTTCCATTTATGGGTGGCTGCGGTGTGTGTGTGGTGAGGTGCCTGTCCCTCATTTTCACACCCCTATTGTTTTGCAGGGAGGCTGCAGATGTGGTGGGCCACGCTCTCACCACATCACACACAGGAACGGGAATGTGTGTGTGTGGGGGTGCGAGTGCGTGCGTGTTTGTGTATAAAGCCTCTTTCCAACTTGGATATTATATTATAGATGAGAGATACACAGACAGACAGACAGATGCAGACTTGAAATGAGAGATAAATGGGTATTTTGTGTTTGGAATCATGGGATGTACTAAGGCTGTATGCTAGTTCCTGCACAACCTGTGTGGTAACCATTTAGGGGTGCAGTTTTGGTGGGGAGGGGGGAATGTTTTTTTTTCTTCTTCTTTTTCCCCTTTCCCCTTTAAACATTATTTCAAAAATTGCATACGAACTTACAAGGTATCCTATCACAACGCGTAGTACATCATGTAGTTCAGTGGTTCCCAAACTGGGGGTCGGGACCGCCAAATGATTTTTGGGTGGTCCCCAGATGATTAGCTTAATGTGCAACATTGTTTTCTCTAGCCTCGCGTAGCCAGACTATATCACTGCGTGGATGCAATTTTGCAATCGCAGATTCGTCTGGTCCCAGGCTATGTTTTCTCACTCAACGGTAAACATACAGTATAAGTGTATACAGGTTATCTGCACATTTTTCTAAAGTTACAATTTACAGACTTATAAGACCTTTTTAATACCAAATTGGCCAAATTGTCATGCGGTCCGAGGCGTCGTGAGCTTGTAGATTGGCTATTTTCCACAATATTGATCTGTGGAACCGAGTAAACTAAATTTAATGTCTACAATTCTTCTAAGTGCTTGTCAGGGTGGGGGGGGGGGTCCCCAGTTCAAATATGATTATTTTGGGGGGGGGGGGGGTGGTCGCGACCTGAAAAGTTTGGGAACCCTTGATGTATACGAAAAGATCGTGCTTGTAGATCGGCTATAATAACCACTCGTCAGACAGAACGTTTCTATAGCTCGGTAGTACATCCATCCATCCTGCGCTATCTCGGCCATCGTGGCGTCATTTGAACGGCCTCGACCCAGCCTCCCCCCCACCCCACCCCCCGGGGGGGGGCGGACCGCATCACATCTCTCACCCGGGGCAGAGGCACACACCGGGCCCATCTCATCTGGTTCCCCTCAGATCTCCTGTGTGCCGCTGAATGACGGACTAAAGACCCCCGAACAGTCTCAGATCTGTTTCAGATCTATTAGGGCACTGAGGGACACAGACATGGGGGAACCCGTGTACATCCTTCAGCGAACACACTCAACTGAGCTGCTGCTTAACCCATCGAAACCGGGAGAGCATTTTGAACCGCTATAACCATTATTTTATACTTTGGCTGTTCAAAAATAGCAGATATACAAGCTCATAGCGTGTCACAATCTGCTATTTTGGAGAAAGAAAACTCGAATAACTCAAATCTTTGCTTCTGGGGATACAAAATATTTCGTGATGCAAGTCCCCGGTCAATGAAATATAATTTTGGGGTTCCTTGACACGGAAAGGTTTGAGCACCACCGATATAGCAAGTGCGTTTTTCAGAAAACTGGGATTTGGACGACATTATGTAGAATCGGCCTTATAGGTCTTAATGGGTTAACTGCTGTCCTTTTATCCCTCCCTCCCTCCCACATTCTCTCTCGTTCGTTCTTTCTTTCATTCTGTCTCTCTCTGTCTCTCTCTCTCTCTCTCTCTCTCTCTGAATATCCCTCGGTGTATATGGACAGAGTAAAGCGTCAGTAATCTCTTCTTCTTCCCCATTCCCCTGGAGAAGAATTAGAGTTTGGTGTGCGTGCTTGTCATCCTGTATGTTTATACACAGTAGCGTGTGTGTGAACTCGGAGGCAGAGCGTTCGCAGCAACAAAGAAAAAGAAAAAAGAAGACGATATAAATGGCCATTTTTTTCCCCCTCTCTTTCTCTGCAGAATGTTTTGTCCAGTGGTGGAAAAAGTACTTGAGTACATTTACTTAGTTACTTTCCACCACTGGTTTTGTCTCTGTCGGGTGACTTTTCAGGATTCAAATTCAAAAATAGCAAAAGTAGCAGATCTACAAGCTCTGCTTCTTTTGATGCTTTTGTGTAACGCTGTAGTATGATCAAGTAGGGCGTTGATTTACGAAAGAAAACACATACCGTTATTATATGGAGATAAGAGGTTTCTGCCCGACAGCAACGATATCAAACTGGGGGTCTGTGAAACTAAAATGGTTGAGAATCACTGAAATAGACATTCCATTCTTCTGATAGTATTTGTGTGTGTGTGTGTGCGTGTGCGTGTGCGTGTGCGTGTGTGCGTGTGCGTGTGCGTGTGCGTGTGCATGTGTGTACGTGCGCATTTGGGTTAGGGTGTGAGTGCGTGTCTCAGAGAGCGGGTGCAGGAAGGCAAAGTGTTCGATATTTGACTCCTTTTTAAGGGCTGATATGGTTACCATGGTGATGAGCTCGTCTTGTGTGTGTGTGTGTGTGTGTGTGAGGGGGGGGGGGCATGTAGAACAGAGGTACCTTTCCATTCATTAAGCCTGACCTTGAACCATAGCCCCCTCTCCCTCCCTCTCTCTCTATCTTGGTCTTTTTTTTCCTCAATCTGTCTCTTTCTCTTTTTTTTTACTTTCAACTGGAGCGTGGCATTACACAGTCCTGTAGTTACAATATGTGATTCATCAACATCCTCCCCACCGACACCAGAACTACTGATGTATGCTTGCTATCACCTTCTGCCATCAAAGGCAGTCTGTGTGTGTATGTGTGTGTGTGGGTGTGTGGGTGTGGGTGTGAATGTGCCCCTAGCCCCATTGTAGCAGATTTTCTAAACCGAGAGACATTTTCGACAAGGGATGGTGATTTAGCGCAGCAAAACAACCAGCCACATCATATGAATAACACCCCTGTTTATGTACGGAGACACACACACACACGCTCGCACAACAAACTCGGAGAGAACCCTCGCTCGCTTCGCGCACACCCTCCAAGCACCGGGTGGCTTTTGTGGCGCGGACCACCCTGGTGTGTGAACGTACCCTCTCAGACTTAAGACAGATGGGACAAGCAATCAGGTGTTCGCTCCCTACACAGTTAATTTAACTCTGAGACTGTACAAATGTAACCAAATGGACCCATAATGGGCTCATTATGGTTACACTTTCACATTCTCTGAGCTACAAATGGATAATGTAAAGGTACCGTATGAGTTCTCTCTCCTGATTGGATGAAATTGGTATACCCCCGACCTGAAAATGCATTTCATGTTTAATGCTGGCTATGGGAGTATAGAGCTATTTAACAAAAATTTTAACAAAGAAATAGCTAACTTTCACACTTAGGATTTTACTGCGTACTGTGCGTAGCATCCGCGGTGAAAACTGAAGTGAAAGGTGACGGTCAGTCTAAGCTATAGGCTGTACTGTAGGTCCAGTCAGTGGTGGACAAAGTACTCAACCCCAGTACTCAAAGTCAAAGTATACATGCCGGTACTCCTGGTCAAATAT
>NC_137614.1:10962763-10977763 GCF_963280865.1 Gymnoscopelus braueri
CTCGATGAGTTTCAGGCTCTATTATGACTTCACTTGGGTTGACTGGCAGAGACAGGAGGATACTGGATCCGGCTTAGAGATTGTTCAAATCCATTACTGGGCCCCGCTCGCAGACCCGCGATCAGCTCGTCTTCGGCGTGTATCTGACATGGCCCGTGGATAACATCTAGAACTGAACTTAGATCAGCACTCAATGAAACTTTACCGCATACCAATGAGAACATGTGGCCGCTGTTGGTTTAAAGAGATTTAGCTTGGCCCTCAGCCATTCATGTAAAAAGTCCAGATTTCCTCTTTCACTCCTTCTCAGACATGTAATAGAGACGTGAGTAAGTCTGGCCGCAGTCACAGTGCCTCTACAGTGGCAGGACTGCCTCCAGCTTCTCCCCCCGATGACTACAGATGGAAAAGACACCTGTGGAGGCCAGTCTCCACCAACAAGTCCTACGTTTTGCCTTGACCCAGCGAATCCCAACCTGTGGGCCTGGGCCCCAGCTAAATGATATGGGTGGTTAGGAACCAAAGGGATTCTTACTCCAAGGCTGTAGCTCCAAGATTTACAAATAGAGCCAAAGTGGTTCCAATTGTACACATTAAAGTAACACTGAAGATTTTACAGTGGAAATTGGGTTCGGCAGTTCCCAACCCTGTGGGTCTACATCTCTGATCCTATTGCTGTGTGTGCCCCCCCCCGTGTTTTCTGATGTTTGTGTGTGCTGGTGTGTGTGACGTATATAAGGCTATGTTCAGACTGGCAGCCTAAATCCGATTTTTGTCCTATCCAGATTAGAACCAGACTGGTTTTTATCAAGTCTGAACAGTTGAAAAAACCTAAACAAAACAAAACAAGAAAAACCATGGAAATACATTTTTGCTAATCCAATTTACACCACATTCCTAGGTGGTTTGACGTGTGATTCGAACCAGGGCAGGAATTTCACAGAGGCCATGACTCTGAAAAGATCCACACCACCAAATGAGGCCTTTGCCCATTAAAATGACCAAATTCCAGGCCTGATTCAAACTGTGGCTCGCCAAACAATATTCCGTCGGCTATTTCTCGTGAGTGACACCATTGTACGACAGTCTCCATATTTAAACTTTTTGTATTTTTTTTCGTAAATGAATGCCCTTTTTGATCATACTACACTACAGTGTCACACCAAAGTAGCAGATCCACAAGCTCTGTATAAGCTTTGTATAAAATAAGTTACAGCGGGTTAAACTGTTCCTCATTTTGAAGGACCCCCCCCCTGGGTGTCCCTGGAGTGGACCCTGCAGTTTGAGAACCACTGATAAGACACTGTGTGTGTGTGTGTGTGTGTGTGTGTGTGTGTGTGTGTGTGTGTGTGTGTGTGTGTGTGTGTGTGTGTGTGTGTGTGTGTGTGTGTGTGTGTGTGTGTGTGTGTGTGTGTGTGTGTGTGTGTGTGTGTGTGTGCGTCCATGTGCACGTGTGGCAGATGTTAGAACTGAACATGCAGTGCTGAGTGTAAATGTACGATTTAGAGATGGAGAATGGTCCGTGTCCAAGCATATAGCTATAAATTTGTTCAAAGTGTGTGTGTGTGTGTGTGTGTGTGTGTGTGTGTGTGTGTGTGTGTGTGTGTGTGTGTGTGTGTGTGTGTGTGTGTGTGTGTGTGTGTGTGTGTGTGTGTGTGTGTGTGTGTGTGTGTGTGTGTGTGTGTGTGTGTGTGTGTGTGTGTGTGTGTGCGTGCGTGCGTGCGTGCGTGCGTGCGTGCGTGCGTGCGTGCGTGCGTGCGTGCGTGCGTGCGTGCGTGCGTGCGTGCGTGCGTGCGTGCGTGCGTGCGTGCGTGCGTGCGTGCGTGCGTGCGTGCGTGCGTGCGTGCGTGCGTGCGTGCGTGCGTGCGTGCGTGCGTGCGTGCGTGTGTGTTGGATGTATATGTAATTATACAGAACGTTAAGACAAGACAGACAGAATCCTGGCAGTATACAGTACCAACCCCATAGTCCATATATCATTGCTATCTCTATATTCACAGATAATTTTTAATGTTTTTTTCCGGCAAATTAATACCTTACTTGATCATACTACAGCGTCGCACAAAAGCATCAAAAGCAGCAGATCCACAAGCTCGTAGTGCGGCTCGAAATGCGGTGTGAAGCGACACGTTTTTAGCTTGTAGATCTGCTGCTTTTTCCATTTTTTTATTTGAATCCTGAAAAGTTATAGTTTTGGACACAATGAGGTTTTCCACCTGACAGAGACAATATAAGTGATTCTCAACCTTTTGAATTTCAAGGACCCCCAGTTTGATATGGATTAGGCCACAGTTCCCCATTTGATACCATTTTGTATCCAATCTCTCTGGCACCCCAAACTACCCTGCAAAAAATCCTCAGTATTAATTTAACTCTGAGAGAGTACAAAATAGAACCAAAACGGACCGTTCGGTTCCATCTGTGTACACTCTCAGAGTTACAGACCCCTTAAGGGACCATATTTGTTTCTATACTACTCTCCAAACAACTTATTTACCACGACACAAAACCTTCTTTTCCTCCCTTCTTTTTACTACCTTCCCTCAAATATGTGTTGTTTGTGTCAAAGTGTCAGTTGTTTGGCTTCTCTCTCTCTCGTTTCCCGGCTTCTTTCTCACATTTCCCAAACCCAACGGACCCATAAAGGGTATGTTTTGCATACCTCTCACAGTTACAGACCCGCAACGGGCCATATTTGGACCCCTGGTGCCGGTCCCCCGACCTGACATTGAGAACCAGTGGTCTACCACATCACTCTCAAAAGGTTTATTTACCACACTCCTTGCTTCCTTTTTTCCTTCTTTCCAGTGTTGATTTTGACAGAAAATGTTGATTTAGTTTTAGTCATAGTCTTTTGAATCAAATTACATTTAGTTTTAGTCATATTTTAGTCATCTGAAATGTTTTACTGTTAGTCTAGTTTCAGTCGACTAAATATCATAAGATTTTAGTCGACTAAATCTACAGTTGATTTAGTCGACTAAAATGTATTTTGGTGGTGCCTTGATGGCGTCGTAATGGATGATTTTACACTTGCTTGCATGTTGAAAATAGCCGATCTACAAGCTCACAATGCGTCGCTCTGCGACGCATTGTGAGCTTGTAGATCTGCTATTTTCAGAGCGTAACACCCGAGCGCAACCAAACATATAATGACTTGTCTTTTAGTTCTACTGGATCTGCTCTCCTCTAGTCCCTCACTAACATTTTAGTCTAGTTTTTATTTGTTGACGAAATTGTCAATATATTTAGTCTCAGTTTCTCAGTTTTATAGCTTAGTTTTTATTTCGTTTTTATTTCGTTTTCGTCAGTGAAAAAAGGTAGTCGACGAACATTTTTCGTCATAGTTTTTTAGTCGTCGAAATCAACACTGCTTCCTTCCTTCCATCCTTCCTTCCTTCCTTACTACCTTCCCTCAAATGTGTGTTGTTTGTCTCAAAGTGTCGGTTGTTTGGCTTCTCTCTCTCTCCTGTTTTCCCCCAGAGGCCAACACGGAGTGAACACCGGCTTAAGATAGAAAAAACAACAACACAAAAAACACTTCCGTTCCGGCAACAACAAAAGTGATATTTATGCCAGAGGGGCGTTGATGTGGGGTGAGTTTAGCGTTTGGGATACCGGTGGCGGTTTGCGGTTTCCTGAGAGCGACCTGGGAGGCTTTTAAACGTCGCCCGGGGACAGACGGCAGGTAGGCAGGTAACGGCACAACAATGGGAACAATGGCTATTCCCTCCGGAACGAAGGGACAGAGGAGACAGAGAGGCCACAGTGTGCTCTACCGCGCCATATCCTGTCCCTTAGAAAAGAGTAAAAAGCAATCACAACCCAAGATCTGGGAGGGGGTGGGGGGGGGGGGGCAGTGTGTGTGTCAGACAGTTGGAAAGAACTGTGTGTGTGTGTGTGTGTGTGTGTGTGTGGGGGTGTGTGTGTGTGTGTGTGTGTGCTTGTATTACTGTACTTGTGAGGTCCACATGTCTTCACAGGTACAGTAGAATTTGAGAAACAGACATTGTGATTTTCCAAAAAAATTGCGATATGGCGGCCTGGAGTATCGATACAGTATCGCGAAATAAAATATCGCGATATATCGCGAAATCAATAATATTGCCCATCCCTATGTTTTATGGGGAAAACTGATATTTTTTGTTCGATTTACAATTAGGAAAATATTCAAGTTGGGTTTAAGATCAGGATTAGACATTTAGACGTTAGATTTAGGGGCTAGGGTTGGAGTTAAGGCTGATTTACACTTAGTTGTGTGCTGGTGTTACGCACCGAAAATAGCCAATCTATACACTACAGTACAAGCTCACACAAGCTTCATGTCCTCACAACTAGATACAAACGTGTGTGCATGTGTGTGTGTGTGTGTGTGTGTGGGCATGTATGCACTAAGCGAGAAGGCAGCGTGTTGTGTTGCGTGCGCGGGCCGGGTATACAGGTGCACAAACACGTCTGATCGTCGGCGTACAAAACAGTGACAGATGGTTGCTACAGGAGGCAAATGCTGTTGGGGCAAAAACCTGTTATCTCCATATTCTAACTTTTGGTGTTTCTTTATGAATTATTGCCCTTGTATACTTGATCATACTACAGCGTCACACAAAAACATAAAAAGTAGCAGATCCACAAGTTCGATACGCGGCGCAAAGCGACGTGTTTTGAGTTTGTAGATCTGCTACCTTTGATGTTTTTTTATTTGAATCCTGATAAGTATTTGGACATATGAGGTTTCCAACCGACAGAGACGATATAGTATACATGCATACATGTGGGTTGACAAGAAATATGCCGTGTGTGTGTGTGTGTGTGTGTGTGTGTGTGTGTGTGTGTGTGTGTGTGTGTGCGTGTGTGTGTGTGCGTGTGCGTGTGTGTACGTTGCGTGTATTACCAGCATGACGCATGTATGACATGATGGGGGCCTGGAATGTGCTCTTTGTGACGTGTGGGTGGGGGGGGGGGGGGAGTCACTGCTTGGTGAGAGAATGCAGAATGCTTGCATGGCCCAGATTCCAATTCAGCTCCTAACTAACCCTGGGAATCCATGGGAATGTGTGTGTGTGTCTGTGTGTTTCTGTGCCCGTGCGAGAAGGGGTGCAACCCTCTCTCTTCCAAAGGCACCACAGAGAAATCATTGTCCTCTCCACCAGGACCGGTCCCGAAGCTAAATGTCCCCAATTGTCCTAGCGAGAGAGCGTGCACGCTGGGGACATTGTTTTGCGCGAGCAGCACCTACACACTTTTTAAAAGACACCCATGATCTTTGACTCGGTTGAGCTGGCGTTTGTGCTTATAGCGTGAGTACTTATGCATTAGATAACACACAGGAGAGAGGAGAAACGTGAGTGTTGATGGCAGAGGGGGAGGTGCTGCACAATAAAATCCTGAGTGTACCAAAGGTAACCTGGTTCTCAAACTAGGACCCCCAAATTGATATGTATTTGGCTTTGGCCGTGGACCCCTATCTGAAAAGGTTTTGTGCCAGGGAGCCCCCCCAGAAGAGGAAAAAAATAGCAGATGTACATGCTTGCAGCTTGTAGATCTGCTATTTTTGAACAGCCAACATAATTTATAAATGGATAAAGTGGTTCAAATGATTGTGATGCTATGTTAACTACTTTTGCTGGGGAACCCCTGGAACGCCCTCCCCCTTCCCAAGGCTCTAAGGGCTCCATTATGGTTACATTTGTACCCTATACTCTGAGTTAAATGAACACTGGGGACTTTACAGAGTGTGGTACCTACCTGGCCCATGTGGGGCTGGCAAGTGTGCAGGTGATGACTAGTCACAGTTAATGATACTTAATGCCTTCTCCCATAAGACGCAAACACACACACACACACACTATTATACACGCACACGCAGTCCATGTGTTCACAATGCTCACACACATGCACGCATTGAGTGCGTGCGTGCGCACACATACACACACACACACACACACACACACACACACACACACACACACACACACACACACACACACACACACACACACACACACACACACACACACACACACACACACACACACACACACACACAGATCCACAATGCCTTAATGATAGTTAAAGCCCTGTGCAGCAGCATCAAAGCGTCCCATAGAGCAGTGCTAATACAACTATGCTAGGATTTAGGGTGATGAGGTCCAGGGAGAACCGCGCTGCCGGGGGAAAGGAGTTAGCAAACAGGAACAAAGAAGCAAATCACAGACAAACACATTTCAGACTGCAGGGCAGAATGTGATTTGTTTCTCAAATCTGATCTTCAGGACTGACTGACTGACTGACTGACTGACTGACTGACTGACTGATTGTTATTTGCAAACGAGATCGGATGTGTGTATTCAGGCATCGTTGACCTATATCTGCATCGGTCCGCTGTGGTGACGCCCTGGCAGTAATGCTTAATGTCGTCTCTGTCGGGTGGAAACCTCATATGTCCAAAACTGTTACTCTTCAGGATTCAAATTCAAAAATAGCAAAAGTAGCAGATCTACAAGCAGATCTACAAGCTCCAAAAGCTTGTGGAGAAGGAAAAAAATGCATTGTGGACTTCATTGTGAAAATCGTCAAAACTCTTTTGAGAAGAGTGTGATAGAGAGAGAAGAGAGTGAGGGGAGAGGAGTGTAAATTGGGTGGGGACGGGGGGTACCATAGACGTCTGGAGCCAGGACACTGATGCTGGGCCTTGATAGCTGCTCTATAGAGGGACCCTCTACTGACACACACACACACTCTCTGTTTTTTTTTTTCTAACCGTGTGAATCTATGATTTTCGTCTTTCTTGTTCATTTCAGTAAACCCCCCCCCTCCCGCCCATTTTCTCTCTCTCTCTCTCTCTCTCTCTCTCTCTCTCTCTCTCTCTCTCTCTCTCTCTCTCTCTCTCTCTCTCTCTGCCCCCCCATGTCTCTCTCTCTCTCTTTCTATCTCTGCCCCCCACCCCCCCCTCTCTATCTCTCTTTCTCTCTCTCTCTCTCTCTCTCTCTCTCTTTCTATCTCCGCCCCCCATGTCTCTCTTTCTATCTCTGCCCCCCACCCCCCCCTCTCTCTCTCTCTCTCTCTCTCTCTCTCTCTCTCTCTCTCTCTCTCTCTCTCTCTCTCTCTCTCTCTCTCTCTCTCTCTATGTCTCTCTGTCTCCGACATGATGTTTACAGTGTGACCTGGGTCACTCATGATAGGAATCATTCCACCAACATAATGGCTAGATGACACGCACACCGTGCACACGCACGCAACGGTCACCACCATAGAGGCAGGATGTTATTGTGTTGTGTGTTTATATCTGTTTGTGTGTGTGTACGTTTAACTGCCAGTTTTGAAATAATCCAATACAGTATATATCTATTTTTCCCACATACAAGTATTTCCTTATTTTTTAGATTTTTTTAAAATAATTTCTTCTTCGTCAGACTCCCATCGCTTTCTTCATCCTCTCATGCTCTCTCCATTTTTCCTTATAGTCTTGCCCTGGACTCCACTGGCTAGACAGCAGTCTGGGTGGTCTTCACACACACACACACACACACACACACACACACACACACACACACACACACACACACCCACGCATACACACACACACACACACACACACACACACACACACACACACACACACACACACACACACATGTGCACACGCACACGCACACAGACACACACTCCACACATTGGTTTCCCTCTATCTGGTAATGCACTAGCTGTGGTTTTCCTGGGCTGGCCAAGGCACCGTTAGAAGTTTCACCACACTCACCGCCACCACAAAGCATCACCTAATCACTGCTCATACTGCAGTCACAGACCAGCGCCACAAACACACACCTACAGTGGGAACACACACACGCACGCACGTGCGCGCCGCACGCACACACACACACACTCTCACACACACGGCTGCTGACATAGGGGTGTGATGTGTAAACATGAGTGACTGACAGCCTTCCAAACAGACGGGCTGTGTGTATCGCACCACTCAAACATTCCAATCTGATCATAAACATATATCCATTCACTTTCAAGCAAAATAAATAGAGCTGCCTGCTTTGGAGCTTAGATAAGGCCCTATTGGAGGGTAGGGGGGATTTGGGTGGGTGGGTGGCTCGGGGGAGTGATTTGTTGTTGACAACCGTTTGTTGTAGACCAGTCCGTTCTCAAACTTTTTCCATGTCCAAGTAATTTGGACAGCAGACCCCCGTCAGAAGGTATTTTGTGCCAGGGACCCCCATGTAAGACTTGTGTTGTTAAAGGGCAAGACCACTTTGGTAGAGATTTGGGTTGTGTAGTTACCTTGCCATGATGTAACTCCAAAGGTGGGCAAGAAATACAAAAATAATTGCTCCATTGATTAGAAATTGATCATTCAAAATATGCTCCCCATTGACTTACATTGTATGGTAAAACAGCTCTCAAAGTCACTATTTTAGCACGTAAACGAATGCAAACAAAGTTGATTCAGACAATATAGAACATCACCAAACCCAGTACTGTTTTTTTGTATTTATAAAAATGTCAACTTCCTGTTGATTTTGATTTTTTAATAAGTAGAAAACCTGGACTGGATCCGCGGATCCGGATCCAGATCTTCAAATAGTAAAATCAACAGGAAGTTGACATCTTTATTAAAAAAACAAACAGTACTGGGTTTGGTGATGCTCTATATTGTCTGAATCAGCTTTGTTTGTGTTCATTTATGTGCTAAAAGAGTGACTTTGAGAGCTGTTTTACCATACAATGTAAGTCAATGAGGAGCATATTTTTGAATTATCAATTTCTAATCAATGGAGCAATTATTTTTTATTTCTTGCCCACCTTTGGAGTTCCATCATGGCAAGGTAACTACACAACCCAAACCTCTATAAAGTGGTCTTACCCTTTAAAACCATTGAAACCGGGAAAGCATCTGTGCCATAGGCTGTTCGATTTTAGCGTTGGCTATTCAAAAATAGCAGATATACAAGCTTGCAGCGCATTAGCTATTTTTGAACATTTTAGAAAAAGAATTGAACATTTTTAAATAATTTTGAATTAAGAAAAAACTACTGATTTAGAAGGCATTTGTAGAATCGGGGCCTCAGGTCTTAATGGGTTAAAGAACAATTTAGCGCAACTTTTCTTCCTGTGTGTGACACACAAAAGCATGAATCATGCCTGGAACGCAGCTAATTAGTAGAAAATCCTCTAGCCTTGGTTCTAGGGGGAAAGAAAAACACCCTCTCTCCTCGTAAGCAGCAAAAAGAATGCAGTCTGATTCTTGTCTCAGGAATCCTGACTTGACTGAATGAAGCCTCTCTGCTGCTCTCGTTCAGAGCGGAGGCCGGTTTAAAGCAAAAGGTGCTCCGAGGCAACTCAGAGCAAAGTGGTCCGCGGAGATTTATGACAATAATCGTTTCCGTGGGCAACGCCATGAAATGAGCTGTCATGTGAGAGGCTTTGAAAGACCTTCACTTTGATATCAGATTAGAGAGGAAAGATAGCGCCCAAGGGTAGGTGCGCGCGCGTGTGTGTGTGTGTGTGTGTGTGTGTGTGTGTGTGTGTGTGTGTGTGTGTGTGTGTGTGTGTGTGTGTGTGTGTGTGTGTGTGTGTGTGTGTGTGTGTGTGTGTGTGTGTGTGTGTGTGTGTGCGCGCGCGCGCGTGTGTGCGTGTGTGCGCGTGCGTGTTTGTGTGTCCCTAGAGTTGGAACATAGCGTACATATAAAGCGCAGAAATGTTAAGGGATCTTTGGCGTTTTATGGCTAGCTGTGAGCACAGTGGTCCGGGTCATAAGAGAATGGCTTCGATGTGGAAAACAGCTTGTCTACCTACAACAGGGGTTCTGAAAATGTATAGTAGTTAATATAGCATAACATTTTTGTTTAACCACTGTAACCCCTGTATACATACATTGGCTTTTTGAGAATAGCAAATCTACAAGCTCACTTGTAGATCTGCTAGCCCGTGAAAAAAGGAGATTAAAAAAAAAAAAATTAAGACCCGAGGCCGATTCTACAAATGTCTTCTATAAACCAGTAGTTCTTTCAAGATTTCTGCAAAAAATATCAAAAATAGAAGATGCACAAGCTTGTCCATCTGCTATTTTTGAATAGCCAACACAAAAACCTAAAATGACACAAGATGCTTTCCTGGTTTTAATGGGTTAAAAGGCTATTATGATTCCACAAAGAATTTCATTTAGGTAATGGATCTTCTATTCTTCTATTCTGTTTCTAGAGAACTTTTTTTTGTCAGAGTTCTTTAACCATTTTCTGATGGTTCTTTGAGGCACCTTAAACCACTTAAACCCCAAGCATCCCAATTTCGGTTGTGTCTTAATAGGCGGACGTTCGTCAAAAAATAGACCATCTACAAGGTCCCGTCAAGCTTGTAGATCTGCTATTTTCGACAAAGAGGTTTGGTGTAGAGGGAAAAGGAGGGGGACCAAGTAATACAGTCTCCATGGGAGACACCAAGTCAATGAAGAATACAGGGTTTTAAGTAATGGGTTCTTTATAGAATCAATTAGAATCGGTTATTTCTGGATCCAAAAACGCATCACTCTGATGAACCAGTTTTGGTTCCACCTGGCACCTTTTTTCCCGTGTGTCTTTTCGTTGCCGTTCGGGCAAT
This sequence comes from Gymnoscopelus braueri, assembly GCF_963280865.1. NCBI lineage: Eukaryota > Metazoa > Chordata > Actinopteri > Myctophiformes > Myctophidae > Gymnoscopelus > Gymnoscopelus braueri. Next base: position 10,973,369 of record NC_137614.1, read on the forward strand.
TTCCATATTCTAACGTTTGTGTGTTTTTCGTAACTAACTCCCTACTTGATCATCCTACAGCGTCAACACAAAAGCACCAAAAGTGGCAGATCCACAAGCGAAGCGACCCGTTTCGAGCTTGTAGATCTGCTACTTTAGCAATTTTTTTATTTGAATCCTGAAAAGTAACAGTTTTGGTCTTTTGGACATATGAGGTTTCCACCCGAGAGTAGACGATATGCACCAGCATACACACACACACACACACACACACACAGCCGAATAGAAGAAAAGATTTGAATGAATCGCCCTAGTGGCGGCCTCGCTCTCGCCATAACATTAGCGCTTGTGCTGCTCTGTGAGCCCCCTTTGAAGGGCTCTCCGGTGACACGGGTGAATGATGTCATCTACTTTCACCACGGTGTTGTGTGTGGGTGGATGTGGTGGCGGGGTAATAATAAAACGTGAACTTTTCTCCACCAAATCCCTGTGACCCTCTCTTGACTATACAGTGTGCACCGTGAGGAGAATCTAGCCGCTCTCTAGCACAGCGATTCTCAACCTTTTCAGGCCGCAACCCCCCAAAATAATCATATTTAAACTGGGTACCCTGAAAAGCACTTGGAATTGTAGGAGTTGAGGCATTACATTTAGTTTGACTCGGTTCCACAGATACATATTGTGAAAATAGCAGATCTGCAAGCTCACAACGCCTCGCGTTGCGAGCTTGTAGATCGGCTATTTTCAAAATGTTTGTCTCTTTCCTATATTATTTGACCCACGGATTGAGAACCACTGCTCTAGCACAGCGGGCCACGCTGAACGGAAGGGGTTTCTGGGCTTGGAGAGATACTCCCGGGGATTGATTGGACCAGGCCCTATACAGGCTGTGTTTTATAATACTATATACCGGGGGTATGAGAAGCCATACTCTGCTGGGTTTTGGACTAGGGTAGATGTGCCACATCGTGTGTGTGTGTGTGTGTGTGTGTGTGTGTGTGTGTGTGTGTGTGTGTGTGTGTGTGTGTGTGTGTGTGTGTGTGTGTGTGTGTGTGTGTGTGTGTGTGTGTGTGTGTCTGTGTGTCTGTGTGGGTGGGTGGGCCACAGGGTTATAGGGAGGTGTGTGTTTAACAAGTTCAGTTGAGTTGTTTTTCTTCCTCTGGGCCATGATGAAATAAAGAGACGCGTGTGTCTTATTTGTCTGATTTTGTGTTGTCCTGCATCTCCCATCTTGTCCTACTTTCTATGCCCCCTCTTCCGTGCTGTGTGTGTGGTTGGTCGTTGAGTTTATTTATCCTATTCTAAATCAGCACTCAAACTTTACTAATTGGTCCAGTTCCACAGTTAGGTAACGAGGGGAAATGAACAATTACTCCTGTGTTTGTGGAGAATGATGTATTTGTGTGTGTTTGTGTGTCTGTCTTTGTGTGTGCCAGCATGCGTGCACGTATGTATGCGTGTGTGTCTGTCTGTGTGTGTCCGTAAGTGTGTGCGCTCGTGCATGTGTGTGTGCTTGCTTGCTTGCGTGTGTTTGTGTTTATAGCTGCAGTCAAGAAGAGAGGCGTGTTTCGGGTCATCACTGTTTCTTGTTTAGTGGCAAAGTCCAGAGGACTCAAAACATGCTCACTTTCTGTAAAAACACCCACATTTCAGAGCTCTCAGAAATGATCTGTATATGTGTATGTACGTGTGTGCGCGCGCGTGCGCGCGTGTGTGTGTGTGTGTGTGTGTGTGTGTGTGTGTGTGTGTGTGTGTGTGTGTGTGTGTGTGTGTGTGTGTGTGTGTGTGTGTGTGTGTGTGTGTGTGTGTGTGTGTGTGTGTGTGTGTGTGTGTGTGTGTGTGTGTATGTATGTGCTGGCCTCTGTGTGCGTTTTTCATTGTTCTTGGAGCCTCATTGTTCCACGGGACCCCCTGACGTCCTCATAAGTAGACCGATTCCTGGATAGAGTCAGAGAACATAATATTTCATCACCGTACACTCTCCATGTGTTTTAGCTTTCATGTGAGATGAAACCTGGCCCTGCCTCCGTCTCCCTGCACAGCAGAGGCAGAGGTAACACTGGGGTAGGAAGCAGTCATCCAAGGCAGCATAGAGTTATGTTTTATGTGCGCCTTTTAAAGTCGTTCGCTATATAAACTGTTGATCCGCGCTCCCTCCCTCCCCTAGTACTCTGCAGTCTGTTGGTTCCACCGTGTGCTTGTGTTTTAATGCTCGGGGTGCCCCTAGTGGCCAACTGCTGCATTGCATGCTCTGTGTTTCCTGGATTTGACTTCCATCACTTCGATATCAGTTATCACTAAAGTGGCCTTCTAATCGGTCCTCGGAGGCCCTGTGCTCGCTTTAATCCACAACAAGGGGGGTTTTTGACTCCATATCGTCTCTGTTGGGGTGGAAAGCTCATATGTCCAAAACTGTTCCTTTTCATGATTCAAATGAAGAAATGGCAAAAGTAGCAGATCTACAAGCTCGAAACGCGTCGCTTCACTCCGCGTTTAGAGCTTGTAGATCTGTTACTTTTGATGGTTTTGTGTGACGCTGTAGTATGATCAAGTAGGGCGTTAATTTACGAAGAAAAGCACAAAGAGTCAGAATATGGAGATAAGAGGTTTCTGCCCCGACAGCAACGATATAAGCCTGGTGATGAAGTGGCCTTAACACTGCTGATAACGCATTTTACACAAGATATGGAAGGAGAGTGCTGATAGTGGTTTGTGAAGTGCATTGTTGACAATGATGATGACACTTCACAAGCCTTTTATAAAAGCTTTTGAAAACCATTATTTTCGGAGGATTTATAAATGCATTTTGGCATATAAACACCAACTTTTCTCTATTTTGATATTATTTGATATTATTAGTAAAGATCACATAGAAGTAACAAGTTCATTCTGTCCTTTGGAGTGGCAGTCAGCCAGTAACCTGGTGTTGTTGGTGTAGTGCTGATGTTTGTAATTGTGGTACTAGTGGTACGTACAGTATACAGACTTGCACCCTTTTGTAGCAAAAAGCCTGAAGTCTGAGGTAGGTTCTGCATAGCGGCTTAAACCTGCAAGTGTTCGGAGCTCATAAAAGCTCCAACGTAGTCAGTCATGTGAGCATGTACTCAACACGCTCGTTCACACACACGCAGTTGACAAACGCACGCACGCACGCACACACACACACACACACACACACACACACACACACACACACACGCGCACACACACACACACACACACACACACACACACACACATATCCACGCTGAATCTCCAGTTGGCGCTTGGAAACCTGACACTGAAAGCAGCGGTCCAGTAATATTACCATAGTGGCCAACACACACACACACACACACACACACACACACACACACACACACACACACACACACACACACACACACACACACACACACACACACACATGTTCCCACTTGGCCCTGTCCCATTTTTTATCTAAATGCAGGTTGTGTCCCTATGCCTCTGGTGACAAATCCAACTGTTGCTCATTGATTCAACTGTTCCATGCCTACAGTAAGTCAGCTAAAAAAAATAACAATAACTCAGTCTATCTTCCATTACGAGATCACACAATATTCAATTCAAGATTGTTTTAATCTGTTTCAACCGCAGTATGCAGTGAGTGAATTATGAGTGCATAGAAAATGCATAACAACCGAATAACAAACCGAATGACAAGATGTTCATAATCGACATTATTCATTGAAATAATAACAATAATGTTCTGCTCTCTAAATGAGCAAGTGGAAGATGTAGCTCATGGAGAGCGTTGAATTGAATACATAGGACCACAATGGAAACAAGTCCCTGGACTTTTTTTGTGTTATCCTTTCAGCCTTAAATGTCTGACTGTACCACGTGCTGTTTTACATTTCTGACTAATAAACTATTCAATCGATCAATCAACATGACGCTTACGAGAGAGAGAGAGAGAGAGAGAGAGAGAGAGAGAGAGAGAGAGAGAGATTGAGACAGAGGCATGACCGAGGTAAAGGCAGGAGAGAGATCCCCCCCTCCCCAGAGGTTAAAGGTCGAAGACGAAAGGACAAGTGGAGAGATATTTATGCGTATAGAGGGAGTTCAGACACATGTCCCCACATTGGCGCCCTGAGAGGAAGCAGCAGGCGTCCATAAAACACCAACTGGTATAGAATCAGCACGACACGTGTGTGGTATAGGCTATACTCACAGGTACGTGGTGAGAGGGCTGAGGTTAGCCGGCACGGCCGATAGTCCCAGTTCGTTGCAGTCCGCCATGACGAAGATGCCGTCCTCCTCGCACTGGCACGGGGGCGGACACGCCGGCACCCCCGGGCCCTGCTGCTGCTGTCTGTCCTGCCCGCCCCGCCCGTAGCCCCCCCAAACCCCGGGGGCAGACCCACGCACACGTCCCCCGGCCACGCACAGGAGACA
>NC_137614.1:10980263-10987763 GCF_963280865.1 Gymnoscopelus braueri
GACCGGGTCATGGGTCAGTAGGAGACTCAGGAGACACCGCCGGTCATCAAATTATTGGCTTAGGAATGCAACAAAAACATCTCCATGAATTCAAGGCTTCATGGGGTGTGTAATTGATGCTAATTGTTTTGGGTGAACTACCCCTTTAAATTAAACTGTGACTGTACAAATGGAAACAAATGGACCCGTCCGGGTCCATTTGTTTCCATTTGTACAGTGACAGTTTAATTATAGTTTAATTCATAGTTTAACTCCGTGACTACAGTGAACGTGTTCTCTCTCTCTAGTAATGTCATCATTTCCAATTTCACTTCTTGTGAGTTCCTTATTGGATAAAATTGATATCCCGACCTGAAAATTTTCTGTTTATTAAAGAGCTGGAGAGACATGTAGATTCCTGTTACTGAACACTCTATACAGCAATGATTACTATCAGAATATAGAGCGATTTAACTCTGATTTTAACTAAAGAATATCACGTACCCTACCTTTAACTGTGCATACAGATAAATCACGGTATTGCAGGCCCCCCCCCATGCGTGGAGTATTGTGTGTTGTTTACTTCAGTAGTTCTCAAAGTGGGGTCAGGGGACCCATAGGGGTCCTTTATCCCCTATAAAGGTCCACAGCTAAAGTAGTTAATATAGTATCTCAATCATTTTGACCACTTTATCCATTTATATGTTGGCTATTTTGGATTTTTTTCAATAATTCAGATTTTTTTCAAAAACATAAATCTTCTCTTCTGGGGGTCTCCTTGGCACAAAACCTTTTCAGGTGGGGGCTGTCAAATGTATACGTATCAATTTGGGGGTCCTTGACATGAAAAAGTTTGAGAACCACCGGTTGACTTTAACCATGTGAAAAAAAGAAAGAGAGTTTGCAATTTGAATGGAAGTACAATGGTGTTAAATGCCTTCATGCATTTAACATTCACTTCTATACCCCGAACCCCCCCCCCTCACCCCTCCCTCCCACCCCGCCCATTTTCTCCTCAGCTTCCATCCCTCTCTCTCTCTCTCTCTCTCTCTCTCTCTGGCCTGAATCGTCCCTCATTAATTAATTAACATTCCTACGCCACTGTGTTTTCTGAGGGGTCTTTGTTATGGGCCACAAAACCTCTTTGAGAGAGAGCCCTTCTTCACTGGGACTCACTCTATTTCTCTCTCTCTCTCTCTCTCTCTCTCTCTCTCTCTCTCTCTCTCTCTGTGGTGGAAGAGTAACTAAGTACATCGTTGCTGTCAGGCAGAAACCTCTTATCTCCGTATTCTAACTTTTTTTCTTAAATTAATGCTTATATACAGCGTCACACAAAAGTATCCAAAAGTAGCAGATCTACAAGCTCGAAACGCGGTGTGAAGCGACGCGGTTTTGAGCTTGTAGATCTGCTACTTTTGCTGTTTTTGAATTTGAATCCTGTAAAATAACAGTTTTGGACATATGAGGTTTCCACCCGACTGGAGACTATTTTACTCTAGTGCTGATACTTGAGTGCAATTTTTAGGTACTTTTATTTACTTGAGTATTTTCAGTGCCTTATACCTATACTTCTACTATACTTCTACTCAGAAGTCTCAGAAGCAAACATTGTGCTTATTTTACTCCACCACAATTGTATGACAATTGACTTTATAGTTACTTTGCAGATTTAGATTATTATTATTACAAAACATACATTATCCATTTTCTTTTATACTTTGGATATTCTTAAACGTGTTGCATCACAACGCGTTGTTAGCTTGTAGATCAGCTGTTTTTGGAAAGACGTTTTGTGTACTTTGGCTTTTGCACTGTAAGTATATTTTGATGCAAATACGTTTGTACTTTTACTGAATTTAAAATCAGAACAGCGTATTTTTATATCGTCTCTGTCGGGTGGAAACCTCATTATGTCCAAAACTGTTTTTCAGGATTCAAATTCAACAACATCAAAAGTAGCAGATCGACAAGCTCTTCGCTTCACACCACGTTTTGAGCTTGAAGATCTGCTACTTTTGATGCTTTCGTGTGACGCTGTAGTATGATGAAGTAGGGGCGTTAATTCACGAAATACACCAAAAGTTAAAATATGGAGATAAGAGGTTTCCGCCCGACACCAACGATATTGTAGTATTGCTGCTTGTACACAACTAAAACAAATCAGAGTATACTTTTCCAACCACTGCTCTCTCTCTCTCTCTCTCTCTCTCTCTCTCTCTCTCTCTCTCTCTCTCTCTCTCTCTCTCTCTCTCTCTCTCTCTCTCTCTCTCTCTGTTTGCTTCTCCCTCGCCCCCCCCCACTCTGTTTTCTCCTCATTCATTTTCAGTGGAATGCCTCTCTGTCTATTGTGAGCGTTTGGCAAATGCTGCGTGGGATGAATTGTTATAAGTGTTGCATCACAATATGTGTGTGTGTGAGAAAAATGTTTAGCATGAGCAACTCGCTGCCTCCTCCTACACGTGAATCAATCTTGGTACAATGTATAAGTAAGTACATAATGACAAAAGCAAAGGCAGTCACGCACTCACACACACACGCACACCCACACACACACCACGTGCACACGCACACACAGGGACACATTATACACCTGCAAACACTTCCCCCCTCCCTCTCCCTGCACCCCCCCTCCTCCTCTGTCATCTTTTTAAATGCTCTTTAATTGTCTGGCCCAGGGGGGAGCCCTAAAACACAACCTACTGTAAAAACCTGGCATGTCTGCTCTACTGTCTCTCTCTCTCTCTCTCTGCCTGTCTGACTCTCCTCTGTCTGTCTGTCTGTCTGTCTGTCTGTCTGTCTGTCTGTCTGTCTGTCTGTCTGTCTGTCTGTCTGTCTGTCTGTCTGTCTGTCTGTCTGTCTGTCTGTCTGTCTGTCTGTCTGTCTGTCTGTCTGTCTCTCTCTGCCTTGCTCTCCCCTCAACTCAAACGTATTTACAGTATATTATGGCACATTTCCAACGACCAAGGTCGAACCAAAGTGCTGCACGGAGCAAATTAAAATACAAACAAACAAGAAAAAAGAAAGGAATTCATCTGTCTGTCTGTCTCTTGTCTCTCTCTCTCTCTCTCTCTCTCTCTCTCTCTCTCTCTCTCTCTCTGTCTGTCTGTCTGTCTGTCTGTCTGTCTGTCTGTCTGTCTGTCTGTCTGTCTGTCTGTCTGTCTGTCTGTCTGTCTGTCTGTCTGTCTGTCTGTCTGTCTGTCTTTTTGGTCTTCGCTTCTCTCTCTGTGTCTCCGTCCTGTCCTGTACAAACAAACACACACAGCTTGTAGATCCGCTATGAGCACTCAGTGCCGCGCTATGAGCTTGTATATCTGCTATTTTTGAACAGCCAAATAAATCTAAAGTGACACAGATGCGTTCCTGGATTGAATGGGTTAAAGGACCACACAACTGTCAATACATATCTACTCACAGCTTTGGCCTTATATCGTACGTAAACATAGACTATTTTCCAGACAATAATGGCTTTATTTATTTGTATTATTTTGCGTTCGTTTACATTTTCCCGTTAGTCATTAAAAGACCTCCCTGAATAATCAATCCATGTTGGCTAAAACTCATTGCACGAGGTCATGGATGTTTGAATTGTTGTTAAATCAAATCAATACTTTCTAGGAGTAGTTTTTGGCTAGATTTTCCAATAATATCTGCTCTGTAGGCCAAAGTGCATTCAAATGCAAGCGATAAAAAGTTAACTTGGACAAATTGGCGCAATAAAGTTCTCTGTGTTTAATCCATTAAGACCTGAGGCCGATTCTACAAATGTCTTCTAAATCCTCAGGGCCGGCCGCTGCTATAAGCAATATAAGCGGTCGCTTAGGGCCACAACAACTAGGGGGGGCCACATAATAAAAGAAATAACGTTTTTTTATTTTTTTTATTGACTTTCATATTGTATCTCCTATCCAACAACTAGCGTTATTATTTTAATATTCAATGAAAATGATTTTATAATCGGGGTGTTTGGGGGGGCACCCAAAAAATCTTGCTTAGGGCCACGAAAACCCTAGGGCCGACCCTGTAAATCCTAACAGTTTTCTGAAAAAAATATTTTTCTATCAGTTGTTCTCAAACTTTTTCATGTCAAGGACCGCCAAAATGATATGTATTTGGCCACAGACCCCCATCTCAAAACATTTTTTTCCAGTGACCCCCAGATGCAAAGATTTGAGTAAAAAAAATTGGCTTAAAAAAAAAATATATATATATATATAAATATATTCAAAGATTTCCACAAATGTTCAGGATTTTCCAAAAATAGCAGATCTAAAAGCTTGTAGCTTCGTGCCGCGCTGTGAGCTTGTATATCTGCTATTTTTGAATAGCCAACAATGTGCTCTATATATATATATATATATATAGCTAAAATCTAAAATGAAACAGATGCTTTCCCGGTCTTAATGGGTTAATTACCTATCACAAGCCAGTGTCAAGTCTCTGCAAGTTGATTTTCATAGCGTAATACTGATATGAATGGCTTACTTTGAAATTCAAACAAACTACCGGTATGCTTTGTTAAAATCAGTCAGCAAATCACTCTGCGTTTCTATAGCTTCACAACAAGGAGGTGTTCTTTTTTGCACGTTCACTTCTTTTTTTTTTTGGCGCCGGTGCAGGACAAAATACATTACAACATCAAAAGGAAAAGCGCTTTGCTGCTCCGATAGTTTTACTGTGCAGAAAACACAAAAACACTGCTCCTCTACATACAGTGAGATTATTGGAGCAGCAAGCTTGTTGGTGCAACACCTTTTTCCTTTTGATGCTGCATTTCTATAACGCCTTTTATCCAAAGTATGGCTTTAGAATGTGTGTGTGTGTGTGTGTGTGTTACGTTCACACTTTTACACACCCAACCGACGGAGGATGCAACCGGTGATTGTTTTTGGCCCATCCTGGCACCCCTTCTCAAACTTTTCCATGTCAAGGACCCCCAAAATGATATGTATTTGGCGGCGGACCCCCATCTCAAAACATTTTGTTCCAGGGACCCCCAGAAGCAAAGATTTGAGTTACAAATGTTCGCTTAAAAAATATGTATATTCAAAGATTTGCAAAAATGTTCACGATTTTTGAATAACCAAAGTACAAAATATGGTTAAAGTAGTTAAAATGATTGTGAAGCTATTAAGTAATTTTGCTGGGGACCCCCTGGTATCCCCCCAAGGGCCCCTGAGGGTCCCCGGACCCCACTTTGAGAACCAACACCCTAGAGCAGTGGTTCTCAAACTTTTCATGCCGCGACCCCCCAAAATAATAATATTTGAACTGGGAAGCTTGTAGATCGGCTATTTTCTATATTTTTGCCTCCTTATTGTATAATTTGACAATTTGGCCAAAGTTTGACCCGTTTTTATAGTATAGTTTGTTGATTACTTTTGAGGCAGTAATGGGGCCCAGACGTGGACAGCGAGTTAGGGTGTGTGGGTGTGTATTGGAGACTGTGCGGCTATTCTCTGTGTTCTTTCTCTCTCTGTGCTCTCGGTGCTGAATGGCCTGACTCCCACCCTGTCCCCTCGCTGTGCTATAAAGGGGCTCAGGTGGCCGGGGGTCCGTGCTCCTCGCTCGCTCTCCCATGTGTGCGTTGCTCCATTCCCAGGTCTCTCTCTCTCTCTCTCTCTCAAGTCAGTGTCAGGTGTCAGGTAGCTGCTTGTCTTTGTGTCTTCAAGGCTCTGCCGTTTGCTTGGATAGGGTTTACAGCCCGGAGAGAGAGAGAGAGAGGAGGGAATGAGAGAGAGAGGGATAGAGATAGAGAGGGAAGGAGAGAGAGAGAGGGAAGGGGGGGTAGCGGCTGCTTTGATCTAGACAAGTGTGTGTGTGTGTGTGTGTGTGTGTGTGTGTGTGTGTGTGTGTGTGTGTGTGTGTGTGTGTGTGTGTGTGTGTGTGTGTGTGTGTGTGTGTGTGTGTGTGTGTGTGTGTGTGTGTGTGTGTGTGTGTGTGTGTGTGAATCAGAGCGACAGAGAGACTGTACATGTATATTCATAGACATGAAGTCTACATGTCCATTATATATGTACATTGTGTGCACAGATACAGGCATACGTGTGTGTGTGTGTGTGTGTGTGTGTGTGTGTGTGTGTGTGTGTGTGTTTGTGTGTGTGTGTGTGTGCGTGTGCGTGTGCATGTGTGTGTGTGTGTGTGTGTGTGTGTGTGTGTGTGTGTGCGTGCGTGCGTGCATGCGTGCGTGCGTGCGTGCTAACACCTCTGCAGGAATCCAGGCCCTGAAGCTTTGTAGCCTGCATGAGCAGGTGCTCCACTGCAGCCAGCGTGGCAGGCAACACGCACACACACACTCATGACGGTGTCACCTGCTGAAAATATCCGATCTCCAAGGTCAGTGGTTCTCAAACTTTTTCAAGTCAAGAACCCCCAAATTGATATGTATTTGGCCACGGACCCGCATCGGAAACGTTTTTTTGCCAGGGACCCCCAATAGAGAAGATTTGTGTTCAAAATAATTCAAATAATATATCAGACTTCGTGCCACGCTGTGTGCTATTTTTGAATACCGGTAGCCAGCATATGGATGCATAAAGTGGTTAAAATGATTGTGATGCTACGTTAACAACTTATGCTGGGGACCCCCTGGAACCCCTCCCCCAGGACCCCTGGGGGTCCCCGGATCCCACTTTGAGAACCACTCTCCAAGGTAACAAGTTGTGAGCTTGTACATCGGCTATTTTCGGCGACCAACACCGCTTTACAACAGATTATAAATCAACCACATTAATCCTGGCGTCACCACCATGTCATTACTGGCCAAATTCGTCTCAAATTTTCAAAAATGCTCTAAATCATGGGTCTTCAACAGGGGAACCGAGTTACTACGGGGGGGAGCCGCCAAACAGGGGATAGGGGGAGAACATCTGCCGAAAATAGCCGATCTTCAACGGGTCGCGCTGTGACGCATTGTGAGCTTGCAGATCTGCAATTTTCAGCAAAGAGGTCTGGTGTAGAGGGAAAGAGAACGGGCCAAGTACAGAGCCAATGGTAAATTTAGCTAAGTATTGAGGGTTTACATATCTGAAAATACACTTTGACCAATATATCCATATCCAATATAATCCAATATATTCATAGAAAAGATAATGTTACGACACGCTTTGATCTCGCTGCAAAGTGGTCCGCTATGGGCTGTAGTTCCAAACATTGGAACATCCTCAATGAGAACCATAGACCGTAAAAAATATGGACGAAGGGAACGGTGACGTCACCCATTGGTTTCTACAGACCGTAAATGAAGCCGATTGTTCGGGAACGTGCAATCCGCCATCTTTAATATATACCATTTGGCACGTCGGAACTCAAACGCTATTGCTTGAGACCAGACATGTGACCAGGGAACCGGAAAACAATCCCCAAAGAATGCTATTGGTTGGGTAGCTTGTCAATCAAGAGCGGGGGGGGCGGGGAATGAATGCTATTGGTTGTGTAGGTTGTCAATCAAATCATCCCGCCCCTCCTGGAGCATAGCCTACTTTATCGTCAATTTTTGAATAAATGGGGCCATAATTTAGCAAA
>NC_137614.1:10995263-11047763 GCF_963280865.1 Gymnoscopelus braueri
GCTTGTAGATCTGCTATTTTCAAACATTTTAGTACTTTTACTTTTGGTATACTTTAAGTACATTTTGATGCCAATACTTTTGTACTTTTACTCAAGTACTGTTAGTTTGCTATTTTTGAATTTGAATCCTGAAAAGTAACAGTTGTGGACATACAAACTCAAAAGCGCATCGTGTTTACAGAGCAACTTTCACTTGTAGCGGAGTAACAATTGACTGTGAGTAGGCTATCTATACTTGGACTCAAGTAGGCCTACTGGTGTTGAGTCCACTGTTGGTAGGCTACTAGTGGAGGTTTGAAAAAGGTAACCAGAAGGCTCGCCCCAAAACACACTCGCCTCCATTTTGTTTCGCTGACTGCTCACCCCAGCGGTTCTTGTATTCGTTTTACTGAGGTTAAGTTTAGGAATACGTTTAGGGTTAAGGCATAGTTTTACTGAGGTTAAGTTTAGGAATAAGTTTAGGGTTAGCACAGTTTTACTGAGTTTAAGTTTAGGAATACGTTTAGGGTTAGTCGTAGTTTTACTGAGGTTAAGTTTAGGAATAAGTTTAGGGTTAGGCGTAGTTTTACTGAGGTTAAGTTTAGGAATAAGGTTAGGGTTAGGCATAATTTTACTGAGGTTAAGTTTAGGAATACGTTTAGGGTTAGGCATAGTTTTACTGAGGTTAAGTTTAGGAATAGGGTTAGGGTAAGCCATAGTTTTACTGAGGTTAAGTTTAGGAATACCTGGTGGGGACCGTTCCGGGGTCGCAGGATTAGACCCGGGGCGAGCGTTCTTGTATTCCTTGAAAAACATTCAGCCACTGCTGCTGCAGCCTGGTGTTGACAGAAAAAAAGTGGTCCAAGTACAGAGACAACTAAGGTCCAGTTTACTAAGTCTAGTTTAAGTGGTTACAACCTGTATTAAATTGTGTATATTTGTTAAGTAAATTATTTATATGAGCTGTTTGAACTTGTAAGATGTGTCACTGAACAAAGTGCGTCCCTTATCACAGTGGTTCTCAAAGTGGAGTCCTGGGACCCCCGGCGGTCCGGGGGCTCATAGCGCACACTATGAGCTTGTAGATCTGCTATTTTTTTTTTCATTTATCGGTATCACAGTGATAACAATTTTTGGGGTGGATTTTGTTTTAGAATTTAATATTATATTATTTATATTAATGTTACATTATTATCTCAATAGCAAAACTCTCACGGCCCACAGGTCGGGGGTGGCCCCAGATTATGTGGAAGTTGCCATTTGCAGTTCTCGAGAAAAGAGAAATGAGTGACTTTCGTTTTCCGTTTTTGTTTTATCAAGGAACCGACATCCCCTCCCAAAAAAAACATGTATTGTTTTACTGTGAGTGGGAGGAAAATGGGAAGAGGTTTTGATCCTATTAAAGATTATATCAGGGAGATTGTGCCTGTAATAACTTTATAATACTCACTTTAACTATTTGGACTGCAGTCCAATCAGTCAGTTGGAACTGACAGTAAGCACATTTTGATTGCACCTAAATATCAATTGTGGTGTTTTTGCAATGAGTCTGATTGAAATAGAAAGTTTGTTTACAACATCAGATGTTGGTTGGGTTTGTGTAGGCGAACTCCTTGAATTACATAAAAAAAAAGACACACATTCCAATTTAGGTTTTTCTTAACCCATTAAGACCTGAGGCCAGTTTTCTGAAAAACCTATGTTTCTATATCAATGGTTCTCAAACTTTTTCACGTCAAGGACTCCCAAAATTATATGTATTTGGCCACGGACCCCCCATCTCTAAATATTTTGTTCCAGGGACCCCCAGAAGCAAAGATTTGAGTTGAACATTTTCGCTTTATATATATTAAAAGATTAGCACACATTTTCAAAATGTTTCAAAAATAGCAGATCTACAATCTCGCAGAGTGGCATTTCTGGGAGTGTTTATTTATATGCAGGTAAAATATTATGAAAATGCCAAAATTAAAACTTCAATTGAATTTACATAGCTTACATAGTTCTAGGAAATTGTGTGCAGACAAATGAAATGGATTGAGATAAGCTTTCAAATGCAATCAGCCTCAGTTTTCTAGGATGAATAGTTATGCGTGACAATGTGTTCATCAATAATCAACCTTTGACCACCAATATGCACCATATGACAAAGATTTAGTTCTAGCAGTGGTTCTCAATCTTTTTTGGCTCAGGGCACCCCTGAATTATGTTGTGACTTTATATTCATATTACTGTACGTAAATATGTAAAACTTTCTTCTAAGATACTGTACAACATACAGAAAACTTGCGAGAATTTCCGTTTACTTTAGGACAGATTTAAAATATCTAAAAATAACTTTATACTTATTCTAGACATTTTACCCCAGCATCCCTATTTTTCTTTTTTTTGGGGGGGGGGGGGGGGGGCATTTGCCAAAAATAGCAGATCTACACATTCACAACGTGTCACAATGTGATGCGTTGTGAGCTTGTTGATCTGCTATTTTTTGGCAAAGGGATTTGGTGTAGATTGAAAAACAACGCACCAAGTACTCAGGTCCGTTTTATGAAGTAGAGAGAGTCTAAGACAGTGGTTAAAATGAAGTAATATTGATGAATTCCAAATATTCTCAAAGGATTCTGCGGCACCTCCTAGACTTGCGTCACGGCACCTTTGAGAAACCTTTGTTAGAGATCAAATATATCATGTTAAATGATATTGTGTTCATGATGAAACAATGTATGAATGACTGGACAGGGACACATACTAGACAGACAGGTTCAGTACAATAGTTTACACACCAAAAAAAAACACAAACCTTACACGTTTACAAAAAGAGGAAAGAGTAGCACCAGGAATGGCATATCACAACCATTACCAGTCATGTTAGTTGAATCCAATGGGAACTAAATCCAGCTATGACCGTTATGTTTTTTCTGTGTGCTTTCTGCACCTTTAGGAGAGTCCGGTTGTGGGGGTCAGAAGAACGCCGCGTCAGCATATTTAGGCTCGTCTAACATAGATTTTTATGGTATCCCAACATCTTGTCTGTCTGCAACAGGGGGAAAAACCCCTTCCTTTTCCCATGATGTTAGCCTATACAGTATAGAGGAAATGCCTGGGTCGTCATTGTGTTTGTGAATGGTGAATAAATACGTTATGACAAATATCACTTCTCCTTAAACACTTCCTCAGTTGGTCAGTGTCACAATGAGGACTGAATGAATGGCGAGACTTCATGCTGGAAACATACAGTGTAGGCCACTGAGCAGCTCCACAGGAGCAGTTGGGGTTTCAGTGCCTTGCTCAAGGGCAGGGGAGGGGTAAGTGGTGGCCATTTTCTTCCCCACACAGATTTTTTTTGTCCGGTCCGGGTGATTCAACCGGCAACCTTTTCGGTCACAAACGCACTCCTCCAACCTTTTGGGTCTCAAACCTTTTCATGTCAAGGACCCTGTTGAAGACTGATCGAATCAAGACAGAGGCAAAGACTGTTCAAGTGCACAAAGTCAAAATGTATTGGGGTGGGGGGGGGGTTCTCTACAACAGCAGGGTGGGCGGAGTTAATCAAACAAAACTTCTTCCCAGACTGGGGTAGCGTTCCATTAAACGTAAGAGCGTCCTACAGTATGTTGCCTGCAAACAAAGAGAAAACACAAGATTAGGTTTATGTCTGAATCACATAACTAATGTTGAGGAGGTGGAGTATGTCACTTACCGCCCGAGCAGAAGTCTTTCCACCAAGGAGAGCCAGCCAGAAGGTGTGTAGGACGAAGGGTTTGGTGAAGTCGGGGGGCCACCGAGACCGGTTCCCCACACAGGGCTCGTCTCGGCGCCTGACCGGAAGTGTCGTGAAAGCTCGGCTTACGGTTGAGCGTGTTCAAGAACAACAAGTTGCATAGTGTTCTCTCAATGTAAACAAAAAAAAAGCTATTAAAATACGCGATTTCAAGCAAGAACCATAGTAGGCGCGTGTTTTTAACTGGCGGATCCGTTATGGAGTTATGGAATTTCTGTACTGTACCACTCGTCCTAGGATATAACGTCATGATAAAGGTAAGAATAACGTGGGGCGGAATTCCCCTTTAACATGGTGTTCAGGTCATAGAGGGGTGCTGCAACAGTAGCAAAGTTTGAGCTGAATTTTTGATAGTACGATACTAGACCCAGAAACGATTGTAAACTTTGTAGCTGGGCGTGACCAGTTTTGGATTCTCTCAACTTTCCTGAGTTTGTGGCTTCACACACCCCCTTTCCAATGGTGTCGCCAAGGTAGTCGGTCTTGTTCTGCCCCAGGCGACACTTCCTTGCGTTCGCCGGTCAGCCCCTTACTATACCACCCGAGCAGAAGTACTTCAACCGAGGACCGAGGAGAGCCAGATGGAGAGTGAAGCACATTTTATAGCAAGAGCTTGATCAGAACCAACTCAGTGCAGCTGTCTCCAGCCTGTGTCATCACATCAAGCTGATTAACCCATTAAGACCGGGAACGCATCTGTGTCATTATAAGATTTCGACCTCTGTGGGACCTCGATCAACGAGGATAGTGTTTAAAGTGGTTAATTAACAGAGTGCCGCACTATGAGCTTTTAGATGTGGAAAATGTGTGCAAATCTTTGAATATATATATGTTTTAAAGCGAACATTTTTAACTCCGACCTGTGCTTCTGGGGTTCCCTGGAACAACATATTTTGAGATGGGGGTCATCATTTTGGGTGGTCCTTCACATGGAAAGGTTGGAGCACCACTGATACAACAACGTACAGTTTTTAGATTTGGCCCGCAGACCTCAAAATGTTTTGTTCCAGGCACCCCCAGAAGCAAAGATTTGAGTTACAAATGTTTGCTTAAAAAAACATACAGTATTCAAAGATTTGCACGATTTTTCCAAAATAGCAGATTTTTGCTCGGTGCCACGCTATGAGCTTGTATATCTGCTATTTTTGAATAGCCCAAAGAAATCTAACAAATGACACGGATGCGTTCCCGGATTGAATGGATTAAGATCAGACCTAGGTACATACCTCCCCTCAATGAGCTGGCCCAGGGGCCGGGGCCGGGGCCTCTGTGCTGAACTCCCTCAGAGCTCTGGCTAACCTGGTGGAGGTGCTCACCTGGGCCTCTAGACAGCGACACTCCTTTGGCTGCGGACCCCCATCTAAAAGAAGTTTTTTTGCCAGTGACCTCCAGAAGCATTTGAGTTAAGATTTGTGTTAAAAATGTTTGCTTTAAAAATATGTATCGTTGCTGTCGGGTAGAAACCTCTTATCTCCATATTCTAACTTTTGGAGTTTTTTTTGTAAATGAATACCCTACTCGATCACACTACAGCGTCACACAAAAGTATCAAAAGTAGCAGATCTGCAGGCTCGAAAAGTGGCGATACGTTTTGAGCTTGTAGATCTGCTGCTTTTGCTATTTTAAAATTTTAATCGTGATAAGTAACAGTTTTGGACATGAGGTTATACTATATTACAGTAAGCAAGATACTGCCCTTGCAAACAAAATAATAATTGGGGGGGCGGGGGGGGGGGGGGGATTCCCCAACAGTGTGGGGAGGGGGTTGGCTGAAATCAGGTGCTGCCATGGCTGCCTGCCTCGCCCATTGTGCAGCCTTTCTGTGAACCATCAAAGGTCACTGTTTTCAGCTCTGTGTGTGTGTGTGTGTGTGTGTGTGTGTGTGTGTGTGTGTGTGTGTGTGTGTGTGTGTGTGTGTGTGTGTGTGTGTGTGTGTGTGTGTGTGTGTGTGTGTGCGTGTGCGTACGCTCCCTCCAAGTCCAGTGTCTCCTCAGCCGTGAATGTTACCAAACCATCCGTAGCCACCGTTGGTGGCTGAGTTCCATCTCGCTCGCGGTGACAGTCCAGTGCATGCATGGTGCCACTTTAGTTTGCTGCTGTATTTTCCCTGGGAAAATATATGGCAGCTGACCAAACATCCTCTCTCTCTCTCTCTCTCTCTCTCTCTCTCTCTCTCTCTCTCTCTCTCTCTCTTAAACTTTTTATGGTTTTTTTTTAGTTGAGATGTGAGTTTGTAGAGATCGTTGTGAGCTTGTAGATCTACAACCTTTGCATTATGCAGTCTGCCATCAGACTGCGTAATGCATAAGAAATCTCTCTCCCTTAATGCATAGGGTTCTGTGTCGGCCCTATTCTTGTGTGATTATGTCCATTTGTGTCTGATGTGTTTTTGTTTATTTTGTAGATTTTTTTTGTGTAGAATTTCCCTTCGAGATTAATAAAGTATATCTCATATTTTATAAAAAAAAATGTTACTCATATTTTATTAAAAAAAAATTAGCGACAGACATTTTATGGTAAGTACATGTACTCAAGTATTGTACTTAAGTCCAATTTTGAGGTATTTTTAATTACTGAAATGGGACATTCTGCACAATGAGTACTTTTACTTTTGTACTTTGAATCAAGTACATTTTATTACCGGACTTTTACTTTTAACAGAGTTTTTTCTACATGATGGTATTGATACTTTTACAAAAAACAAGAACATCTAGTACTTTTTCCACCACTGAGTGTGTGTGTGTGTGTGTGTGTGTGTGTGTGTGTGTGTGTGTGTGTGTGTGTGTGTGTGTGTGTGTGTGTGTGTGTGTGTGTGTGTGTGTGTGTGTGTGTGTGTGTGTGTGTGTGTGTGTGTGTGTGTGTGTGTGTGTGTGTGTGTGTGTGTGTGTGCGTGTTTGTGCGTGCGTACGTACGGCGTATGCATGTGTGTGTGTGTAAGATTTGCATCAATACATCTCTCAAAGCAAAGCATGGGGTGTGTGTGTGTGTGTGCTTGCTGCTAATGAGGTGACTCTTTCACTTGTGGGCGGCTGATAGAAGAGAGCTCTATTGTTTTGCTCTAACACTCCCTCCATGGCCACAGCTGTGGCTGTGTGGAGGTGTTCAGGCCCCCAACAGGAGGACACAATGTACTCAAGTCAAGCTTTGTGTGTTTGGAGTGCACTTTGTTGTGCACTACAGCAGTGGTTCCCAAACATTGCATCAGAAGGAACAATTTTTGGATCATGGACCCATTTTGATGGGTCGCTAGTTGATATCCCTTTATTTTTGTGGTTTACTATTATTATTTCAAAAGATTTTCTCAAGTTACAAACAAATTCACACGTTTTTCTAAAGAATTTCATGAATCCTATGTTAAATTTGACTAATGGGAGGGCTGGCCGGCGGGCGGACAGACCTCTGACATCTGCAAACCAGATACGCCCCATATAGGCATGTCACTATGACTCTAGCCTCGGAAACCCATGCTTTTTTTTTTGTTACAAAAGAAAAAAAGCCTGGGGAGCCATGCAGGAACGATGGTCTTGAGCCTTGTTATCTCCTAACCAATCAGAGTGCAGAGGGGCGTCGCTCTAAATTTGGTGACGTCAGCGTGCTCCGTGCACAGGCCGGGGGGGAGGGGTGGGGAGGCGGGGACATAGATTGGTGAAGCAATAGGAAGCCCCGCACGAATCCGGGCGGCTGTGTTTGGATCCGCCCTTCAAGACCATCGATTGAGCTCGTTGCCTCAGGCTACTATGACTCAGACATAACCATAAACAAAAGCGATACGCCCATATAGGCATATATGGAGACCCGGTTGTCCAGGGCTGTAGATTTGACCGCTATGCCATATTTGGTCATGTGCATATATGGGACTCGAGGGAGTGCGCCCACCGTCGAGTTGTTCGGATAGGCGGTGTCCAGAATCGCCAATCAGACCGATATGTCCATACATATATGGGCATAAAAGGGACAAGGACTGACAGATACAGAGATCTACATACAGCATTGGTTCTCAAAGTGGGGTCCGGGGACCCCCAGGGGTCCTTGGGTGGGGGGGTTCCAGGGGGTCCCCAGAAAAATTTGTTAATATAACATCCCAATAATTTTAACCACTTTGGCAATTCAAAAATTGCAGATCTACAAGCTCATTTTGTAGATTTTTTTTTAAAGCGAACATTTGTAACTCAAATCTTTGGTTCTGGGGGGGGGGGTGGTCCCTGGAACAAAATATTGATTCAGATGGGGGTCCACGGCCAAATACAATGTAATTTTGGGAACCATCCTTGACATGAAAAAGTTTGAGAACCACTGACATACAGTATATGGGCATAA
Source organism: Gymnoscopelus braueri (assembly GCF_963280865.1). NCBI lineage: Eukaryota > Metazoa > Chordata > Actinopteri > Myctophiformes > Myctophidae > Gymnoscopelus > Gymnoscopelus braueri. The sequence continues at coordinate 11,003,341 of NC_137614.1, forward strand.
AAGGGACAAGGACTGACAGATACAGAGATCTCCATACAGTATATATTAAGTATTATTACTAGATGTCAGGGCCTCACATCTAGGCCCGATCCGAGGTTGGTCCAGACAGAGTCCAAAACTCATCAGATGTCAGGGCCGCTTCAAACTCTCCAAACATTTCCTCTGTCATCCCTTCTAAATAGTCAATTTCCTCCTCGTGCTTTAGTGGTGTGTGTAACAGATTCACATAATCATCCTCTTTATCCTTGCCCACATGATATTGTTCAAGTTCTTCCCTATTTACTTGGCTGGAAGACTTTACTTTGTGGCCCTAACCTCTAGTCCCATCCTCCCAACCTCGGTCATGTGATTAAGAGGTCAGACTTCCTGTATCTGGTTGCTATGGCAACCTGCCAGATCAGGCTGAGGGTCTGATAGGCAAATCAGAGAATCAGTCAAACCGAGAGTCCGATCACGGTGGGGGTAAGATGCCTAAAACATAGCCATAGCTCTGATCAACAGTCTGTGACGGGTCTTGGAGGCATGTGGAGTGATCCTGCTTGCGAATCGCTGCCGAACTTTCGGAGCTTTTGTCAATTGTATAGTAGTAAGATAAGATAAGATATATATATATTGTAAGTAAGTACGCCATGGGGCGTGCTTTGTGTAAAAAATAAAAATAAAAACGAAGAAAAGAGAGTTGTAAGACTCCAGGGCAGGGCCTGACAAGCCTAGTGCTTCTCCCTAGCCCTTCTTCGGACTCTTGGACACTGCTGAACTGATATTTGGGCATAAAAGGGACACAGGTAGACAGACAGATACAGAGATCTCAGGGGGCGAAAAAGGGACACAGACAGACTGGTACAACGGGTATTCTGACAAACCTGACAAACAGACCTACTTATTTTCCCTGGCCTTTGAACACAGTTAAACAGTTACACCACAACTATTGTCTCTACCTCACTATCTTCTGCTACGCTTTTTTAATCGCTGCTTGTATTTTGTATTTTTGCACTGTATGAATTGTAACCTTGTTGTTTTGATGTGTTGTATACAGGCATGCAATGCTCATTTGGTATGTTCTTGCACTCTATTTCAATGATGTGACGCGCACGTCGCTTAACACCTACACTGCAAGTCACACAATGGACAATTGATATGCATCTAGGCTTATTCCTATGTTAATTCGCTAGGTGTGAGTGGGGAGCCTTTGAAAACTTTGTTGAGGTGTGAATTTAAAGTAGTTTTAAATCTATGCGTTTGCCTGCGTGTGCTCCTGGTCAAATAGGTTCCTGCACGGTGTGCAAGGCCGTCCAGTGAGCATTGCACCCCTGGTTGTATAGCACTTTGGTTGGCCTTGGTCATTGTAATGTGCTTTATAAATAAATTTTGATTTGAGTTGAGTTAATTAGCCGAAAATATATCAAAACCGATATTTAGAACCAATTCGTCTCTCTCATAATGATTTAGACTTGTAAATCTGTGATGTGACAAATAAAATGTATTCTGATTCTTTGTCACTCTTGTGGAGATGTTTTTCAAGCTTGCGTTCAGTATTCTCTCTCTCTCTCTCTCTCTCTCTCTCTCTCTCTCTCTCTCTCTCTCTCTCTCTCTCTCTTTCTCTCTCTCTCTCTCTCTCTATTTGATCATGTCCCTTAGTATCTCATTGTGAAAGCAGATGATTTATGTGCAGTATTACAGTCAGTTTTTATGCTGTAGTCTGATAAGGCCTGTGTGTGTGTGTGTGTGTGTGTGTGTGTGTGTGTGTGTGTGTGTGTGTGTGTGTGTGTGTGTTTATGAGGGTTTATTGACACCCAGGGATTGTAGCAGACAGAAGGGCAGGAGCAGTGTTCCGTGGGAATGCTGGACCTCTCCAGTTCCCAATCTCTCTCCTTATCTCCAGCATTCACTCCTAACGGGATGATGATGGGATCTATAGACCAGTGGTTCTCAAACGTTTTTCGAAGTCAAGGAGCCTTTTGAGCAAGCATTGTGCTGAAAGACCACAAGTGTGTGTGTGTGTGTGTGCGTCTTTCAGCTAAACGTCAAAAACACGACAACAAGTGTATAAGCAGTATTCGGACAGGAATGTTACAAATTCGCTGTCCTAAAAGTGTAGTCATGAAAATGTGTGTGTGTCTGTGTATTACTATACTTGTGAGGACATTATAGTAGCATTTGAGAAATAGACGTTGTGAGGACCATTTTCCTGGTCCTCACAAGAAACGTTTTATCATTAAAAAAAGATTTGGGGAGATAGGTTTACAGGTAGGAAAAGATTCAGGTTGGGGTTAGGTTTGGGATTAGACGTTTTAGAGGTTAGGTTAGAGATAGAGTTATGCCTGATTTACACGTAGTTGCGCGCCCAGTGTCGCGCAGCGAAAAGTAGCCGATCTGCAAGCACACAACGCGCCGATCTGCTATTTTTCAGCTTTAGGCTTACGGTTAAAAATGGCAAAATGTTTAAAAAATAACGTTCATAAAATCGCTGTCTGTAAAATGTTGATGTCCTCACAAGTATAGTAAGTATAGCATCTGTGTGTGTGTGTGTGTGTGTGTGTGTGTGTGTGTGTGTGTGTGTGTGTGTGTGTGTGTGTGTGTGTGTGTGTGTGTGTGTGTGTGTGTGTGTGTGTGTGTGTGTAGGCTGGGGGGGCTTTTGCATACGTAATCTCCCTGCACTGTTGCGGTATTGATGTCCTCCGCACCTTGTCCAACCTGGACCACCTGCCTCATTACCTGCCATACTGTCTGTCTAGCTGCTAGCAGACTCTGTTCCCTGGAACCCCTGAGTCACCTCACCTGGCAACCCAGCACAGCCCCGCCCCCACAGGTGTGACCAAAACAACACACAGTGATTAATCCATTAAGCAACCACTTTAACCATTATTTTATACTTTGGCTATTCAAAAATAGCAGATATACAAGCTCATAGCAATGAGCTTTTAGATCTGCTATTGTTTGAAAAATCATAAACATTTTTGCAAATCTTTGAATATATATATTTTTAAAGCGAACATTTGTAACTCAAATCTTTGCTTCTGGGGGGGTCCCTGGAACAAAATATTTTGAGATGGGGGTCCGCGGCCAAATAATCCTATAATTCGACTAAGTTATGTCTGTCCGTCTGTTTGTTTGTCCCCAAAATCTCTTCTGCCCGGTTCTCCTCACAGTGGCTGGAGCAATTGATCTGCATTTGCACACAGCCATTGACCATTTCCATTTTCCGTAATTACCACTACGGAACAGCGATGCCCGTTTTTCACTTTCCCCGAATGTCAGCTGTTTATTAGCGTTTTGGTGTTTGCTGGCTCCCGGGTTGCCAAATCATGTGCGTGCAACACGTGCCGGTGTTGCCACAAGTGCCGGTGTTGCCACACATTGTTACTTGCAGATCATATCGTTGCTGTCAGGGCAGAAACCTCTTCTCTCCATATTTAAACTTTTTGTGTTTTCTTTTCATAAATTATCGCCCTACTTGATCATACTACAGCGCTACACAAAAGCATCAAAAGTAGCAGATCCGCAAGCTCGAAACACGCCGTGATCGAGCTTGTCCATCTGCCACTTTTGCTAGTTTTTTATTTGAATCCTGAAAAGTAACTGTTTTGGACATATGAGGTTTCCACCCGACAGAGACGATATGTATAGTTTATGCTGTACCTATACACATAATAAGTTTGGCCTGATAACATGACATTCCTTTAATCAGAATCATCGTTAATCGCCACATTGCAGGTTTACTGTAAAACAGTGGATAAAATGTGTTTTTTGTGCAAGGTCCATCATTATTTTGTTCTTGGGGGGGGGCAAGAAAAAAATATCTAAAACAAATAGGTATCTACATATTGTAGCGACCCCGCAAAACCCTGCACCCCAAAAGTCCCTGCATAGTCCCTACACTAATCCCACTTCTGACACCAAAGTAACGTTTCCCACCCCAAGCTGGAATTGAACCCTGGTCTCCAGCTCGGCGTTGTTACCTGCCGAGCTGAAGACCGGGGTTCAATTTCAACTTGGGGTAACCTCCAGTATTCCCTGATTTAAGGCTGATTTATACTTGGTTGTGAGTTGGTGTCACGTGCCGAAAATAGCAGATCTACAAGTAGCTCGCCAGCTATTTTCAAGTAATTTAGATGACTGAGGCTTTATCCGAGAATCACAGGTCCAATGAAAAGGCCAGTGTGAATCATTTACCATGCACCTTTTCCACCATCATGATAAACATGCCCTTGAGTGGCTATTATGAAAAGTGAACGCAACCCCAATCCAAACATTGTAGCCACTGGGAAGGGGGGGGGGGTGCGGCTTTGTCCCTGGACACACTGGTTTACACACACACACACACACACACACACACACACACACACACACACACACACACACACACACACACACACACACACACACATACACACCCCTTTGTGCCAGGGTGTGAGGGGGATTCCCCGCAAGCCTGCGTGTGTGCAGGTGATTTGCGTATGGTGAGTGTTCAGTAATCCTGAGGGCTCGCCTCTAACTGTAAACTCACTACACCTGGACACTTACAGACATGACCACTCAGTTATATGAATGAGTGTGTGTGTGTGTGTGTGTGTGTGTGTGTGTGTGTGTGTGTGTGTGTGTGTGTGTGTGTGTGTGTGTGTGTGTGTGTGTGTGTGTGTGTGTGTGCGCGCGCTGGTCAGAGTTGTTATAAGATAGGCGTACAACTGCAGGCCAGTCAGTGTGATGCTGGTTCCATTTTTTCCGTTGCTGTATAGGACAAATAGCAGTTGAATCCATTTTAAACAACAGGCCTAACAAATAGTCATCGCGCGTGTGTGCGTGTGTGCGTGTGTGTGTGTGTGTGTGTGTGTGTGTGTGTGTGTTTAATTAACACAGAGGATGTCACTATTAATACGTCAACCACAGATGAAACATTGTTGATGGCGTTATGCTTGGATGTGTTCAAACTCTTCCTGTATTCGTAGATCCTCACGACCACAAATTACCACCAAGTGATATATCAGCCTCAAAGACATTCCAAAAAATCTAGTCCTTATCTTTCCAAAAGCTTGCGTTTACAGAACCTCAGTCAGTCAGTACTATCCAGAGTTTATATTTAGTTCCGTGACAGATATTCTTAGCTTATCATAACTTTCCCCACATGTTTATGAACGGCCGGCACGGCACGAAAAGCTTCCAGCAGAGCAGTTATTGAGAAAATGTATCATATATGATGCATAACTGCTCGACCTGGTTAAACAACAGGGATCAAATTTCCCCCCCCCATCCCCTATGTCTGTCTGCGCAGGACGGATCCTATGTGTCCCTGGCCTTATCACCTTAGCACGATGTCTACAGGTGCAAGCTGAATTATAGGAATCCTAACCGCCACTCATTTCACTCTCTGGACAGAGGGTTTTCCCAAACGTGTTTATCAAGTCTATTTATATAGCGCTCCCGTCTTGGAAGTGTCATTTACATTTTCCGTAATGATTACAGGAGAACAAACACAAGGGAACGGGTCGGTGGAGTTCAGTTCACAAAACGTAAAAATCAATTATGTGTATGACAATCATTCATGAACGCCAAGACGATGAATGAAGAGAAATATTTGAATAAAAGGAGCTTACACATGCATGTGTGTGTTCATGTGTGGCAGGCTGTTATGCCCACAGCAACAGGCGAGCGGGCACGATGCCAATGAAAAACAACCAACCAAAACAATGTGGTCTTAACTGTTACGGAACAACATGCTGTTGCTACTGCTTCTGACTTCACACAGTCCTGACAGAGCAGGTTCTATGTTACCCACTTAATTTAGGATTAGGGTTAGGGTTATAGGGTTAGGGTTATAGGGTTAGGGTTATAGGGTTAGGGTTAAGGCCAAACCGCACCGATGCAACTAGCCGCAACTCCTTGCATCAAAACAGTTTTAAGGTCAACCACACCAATGGAACTCCTTGCAACTGCCATTGGGGATAAATTCAAAGAAGTTGAAAGTAGTTGCATGTTGCAAGGAGTTGCATGGCGAATCATTGGTGTGGAATGGCCCTAGGGCAGGGGTCTTCAACGTTTTCAGGCCAAGGACCCCCTAGCTGAGAGAGAGATGAAGCAGGGACCCCCTCTATATTGTATAAAATTGTGTTTCAGATTAAACTTTTTTTGTTTACTTGGTCTGCTCTTTTTTCCCTCTACACCTAAACCTCTTCGCCAAAAATAGCCGATCTACAAGCTCACACGTTGTGAGCTTGTAGATTGGCTATTTTTGGCTAAAGTTCTCCTCAGAAAAGGGATGCTAGGGTTCAAGTGGTTATGGTAAAAAAAAAATCTTATCACACAAAGATTTGGCGGACCCCCTGGAGTAAGTCTGAGGACCCACTAGGGGTTGCGGACCCCCTGTTGAAGACCCCTGCCTTAGGGTTTAGGGTTAGGGTTAGGGGGGACCTGGGGAACATAGATACTCTCCCAGATGGATTAGGGGTGTTCATTTGGGGTTCCAGGGGTTGGCAATCGCATTTAACCTCAGAATGCAGGGCTTTTATTCATATTTCATCCACCTGTGGAATGTTTTTTTTTTTCAGATCAGATTTTAGATCAGACACTTATAGACACGTGTTTTCTTTCTGCAACCATACATTCATTAATCACTTTAAAACCTCCCTAGTTTGGGCACGTCATTTTACAAGCTTGAGATCTGCTATGTTCTGTGTGTGTGTGTGTGTGTGTGTGTGTGTGTGTGTGTGTGTGTGTGTGTGTGTGTGTGTGTGTGTGTGTGTGTGTGTATGTATTTATTAGCTGAAAAAAGTATGGCAGCTGAGCCAATAGTACCAGTGATTTTCCCAGGTGTGACCACCGGGCTGACCATCTGGAGAATGCTGTCTTTATGAAGCACACACATACGTACGCACACGCGCGCGCGCACACACACACACACACACACACACACACACACACACACACACACACACACACACACACACACACACACACACACACACACACACACACACACACACACACACACACACACACACACACACACACACACACACACACAGTGTTATGTCTATGTAGGACCTAACATCTGTGCGACATGCCCAGAATATGGTCGCTAGCGTTCATGCGGTTAGAGTATAAACATTTGTGGGATTGTTCTTATCAGACAATACCACTACATGCAGATGGAAATGTATGTAAATGAATGAATGTGCACACACATTCATATGCTGTTATACATTACACAAATTCATCCTTACCATATTTAATTTCTAGTTAAAGGCATAACATGTAACATAGCCCTGTGTTTACATAACAAATTAATATATATATATATATTTCTACCAATCAGTTCCCTCTATAAGCGCAGGCATCAGTCACTGGAGTAGTGTGGTGGTGTTTAGCTGCAGAAACACACTGCCCTCTCACTGTTTTTTGGTGTTTTCACAGTTTTTAGTAAAACTAAAACGACCACCACACTACTCCAGTGTCTGATAACTAAAGGGGAAATTATTGGTAATATTTGTTTTAGTTTTATTGTTTTGTTATGTAAACACAGGGCAAAGTTACATGCTATGCCGTTGAGTAAATGCACTGTTGTGATTTTAAGAGTATATATGTAGTCAGCGGCAGTAGGGATTTTAAGTCAGTGGAGAAACCAGTTGAGCAAAGGGGGAGAGATACTGAACATGAAATATCAGAATTACCCGCTCATCATCATCATGCAGTTGTACCAAGTTACCGTCTCATGTGAAAGGCAGAACGTTGTTGTATTTTGACCCACACAAAGAGCGCTTGTCACACGTTGGCCATACTGGCTATTATGCTTAATGTGTCTGCAACCTCGTCTGCGAGCTTGTACATCTGCTATTTTTGAACATTTTTGAAAGTGTTTTAAAAAAATGTAATAATGTATTATTTTTTATCACAAATCTTCTCTTCTGGGGGTCCCTGGCACAAAACATTTTCGGATGGGGGTCCACTGCCAAATACGTATCATTTTGGGGGTCCTTGGCACAAAAGAGTTTGAGAACTACTGATTTAGAAGGCATTTTGTAGAATCGGCCTCAGGTTAAATAAATAAATCATCAGATCTCATTGCTCGACACTTCTATGGAATGAAAGAGGCGGACTCTATTGACATACTTATTTTCACTCTTACTGCTAAATTACAAGCTCAAAACAGCTACAGTGTTTTATTGTTAAATCGGTTTACTGTTTTATTGTTGTACATCTGTTACTTTATTACATTATTCTACTTTGACCCTTGGGGCCCTATCTTGCTCGCCGCCGCATTACCCCTTATCCCTAAACGTATTAGCCATATTTTACTGTTTTGAAAAACATTTAAAAATTCCGATCTACATCGACGCGTTGTGAGCTTGTAGATCGGCTATTTGAACTGTTTGAAAATGTTTTTCAAAATAGTAAAAAATTGCATTTTTTATATGGCTCTTGATCTCTATAAAGCATATTAGACACCTGTGATTATGCAATGACGTACCTATCAAGTGGAACCTTGATTCAGCTAATGATGATTTCGTCCAATAAATTAAACTAAAATGACTAACATCATATACTTGCTGTCACCCAAATAAATCAATCAATAAAATGTTTTATTGCAGTATGATTATAGTTTTGTTTTTGTTTAGTTTTTATGAACATAACTATTACCATGATCATTCAGAAGCGTCATTTCATAAAAACTAGAGGGTGGCAAAAAAGTTACCACGTAAGCCCAAATTCAAAGATAGCAAAATTGTGGACTACAAGTTCACAACGCGTGCACACACACACACACACACACACACACACACACACACACACACACACACACACACACACACACACACACAGACACACAGAGGGCAGGGGGAACCGTCCAAGGCGCCAACCTGCTAATTAGGGGGGGATCGTGAAAATGTGTGCAAATCTTTATATACATTTTTTACTCAAATCTTTGCTTCTGTTGGGGTCCCTGGAACAATTCCTTTTTAGATGGGGGTCCATGGACAAATACGTATAATTCTGGGTGGTTCTTGACATGAAAAAGTTTGAGAACCACTGATATTATAGCAACTTAAGTAAAAACAAATATATAAAACTGTAAAATTACACAGTATGCGTTCTCGGATTGAACGCGGTTAAGTCACTTTCACCTGGTGACCCTCCCAACCACCTACCATACGTCTACAGTATTATCGGTTGCAATCCAGGCAACTCTGATTTACAAGGTTTACAAGGAACAGGCAGTATTTCAGTGTGATGAATTCCCATTCTAAATCTAAACTTCAGTTGTAAAGTCAGTGTGGTTTTTCCTGTAAGGACCATTCCGGTGTTTATCAATATGGACATAATGAGATAATACAGCACACTGTTTAAACACTGCGTATGTACGCTACGCACACACACATGCACGCACGAACATTCACACACACACACACACACGCACACACACACACACACACACACACACACACACACACACACACACACACACACACACACACACGCACACTCACACTCGCATGTGCTCGTGCACAGACATACCTCACATATCACTGAATGAGGTCATATGGTTTATGCTGATTTATGCTGACAGACGGACAGACACCATTCCTCACAAGTCTTTTAAAATGGCAAATAGAATGTACATTTTAACTTTGAAAAAAAAAAAAAATATATTATTGTTTTAAGCTCCAATACTTTTGATGCTTTTGTGTGACGCTGATCAAGCAGGCCGTTCATTTAGGAAAGAACACAAAAAGTTAAAATGTGGAGATAAGAAGTTTCTGCTCCTGCAGCCATATATGTATGTTTCTATACTAACGCAAATGAACTGTCAGCAGGGAATGTTGAACGGGAGGAGTAGGACGAAGGTGCTACGTCCTCCCGGTGGGGGCTCCTCGCTGGCAGGCGAGCCAGTAGGATACAACAGCAGTGTCAACACAGAAATGTGTAGGGAGGAATTAATTGCCATACAAATAATGTTCTACTCTAAATTTAAATGTTTTTCTTTTTAAGTTATTCATGTATCTTGTAGGTTTGCTTTTCTAGCTTTATTAAATGATGAAATCTCAATACTTTCATAACTGTAGATGGGTGTGCATCTTACATACAGACACTACTGAATTTGATTGAGGATCAATGTTTGCAAGCTCAGCATTATTCTGTGCTGTTTCTCACATTATGAGAGGCAAGGGAAGTCCCCAGCTAAACAAGCCACAGAGCCACACACACACACACACACACACACACACACACACACACACACACACACACATACCATGAATTACACACGTCACACTTGCCAGGCAGGGTCTGGAAACCACGTCTAGTTCAATACAACACGATGCATAAAAGGAACAAACAATAAACAAGTGTTGCAAGTGAGTGAAGTGCTGTGACCAGGGCAGGGATTTCAGGGAGGCCACGAAGGCCATGGCCGTCGTTGCCCCTCAGTTTGAACTGATGCCCTTCAAAAACATGGCATGCCCTGTGGCCACTTGTGGCCTTAATGCCCCAGCTGACTGTACCGCTTTCTCCTCTGTCTCTTTCTTGTCATGTAGACACCAGTGTCTTTTGTTGAGATTCTTAATTCTCAACTCCCCTGAGTCCCCATCTTTAAACCAATCCAGTAACTTTGATTGGTGCAGGGCTGATAATGGATCAGATTGTAAATACCATATTTTTTTATTTCATTACATATTCAATGTATTAAATCATCCTTAACCCTTAAATTCAATACATTCTTTCAATGGAGTAAAATGTTGTTTTATTTGATGGCCTTCCTGCTCTGGCATTTGGCCTTTGTGCCCTCAAAAAATGGAAGTGGCCTTGCCTCTAAAATGATGAAATTCCAGGCCTGGCTGTGACTGATGTAATACCAGTTGTTTGTTTACATTTCAAAGGAAGAGGAAGGTCAGTGTCCGCGGATTTTTTGTTGATATTTTGATACTTCCATTTAACAATGGGGGCTGATTCAAAACAAATTCATAATGTACAGTATAGCCACTACTGCCCGGTGCGGTATAACCACAGTCAGACATGTCACTGGTGTTTTGATTCAACATGGTGTGCATTTCAGACTTCGTGTAAAAATTACATTTTCACTTAATGCACGTATTACAATGTTTTTCCATCGCGTCCAACTGTTAACATAAGGACAAACAGAGATTAGACTACTACCACTACTTCACAGTAAAATCATACACAGCTCAATTTGGTTGCATTTGTACACTCAGTTACAAATGTATTAAATTAACACACATTTTACTGTGTGCCTTTTGATGAGCAGCAAATCAGGCAAATTCATATTTTTAAGATGCAGATTGATGGTGCAGAGAGTCAAAGAAGTGAGCAAATACAGTATGGTCACTATTAGCAGGCACGACACTGTAACATTACGATCAGTATAATGAGAATGTTTTATAATCACTTTGAAGTCCAAAAGGCCCCTTCGAAAAATCTAAAACATAAACATAATGGTGATTTAAAGGTGGTGGAAGTGATATTTTTTGGTTAAAACAAAAAAATATAGAGCTCTATATTCTAATGGTAACCATTGCTATAGATCGTGTTAGTTCCGTAACGGGGATCTCCACGTCTCTCCAGCTCTTTGATAAATAAAATACATTTTCACGTGTGTTGACAATTTCATCCAAACAGGGAAGAGTACTGTACCCATTTATCAGCTTCAAAAAAAGTTATCACACAAAGATTTGGCGGCCCCCCATGTAGTAAGTGGGGACCTGGACCCCCTGTTGAAGAACCAAGGAATTATGGTTTATGGTTTTATTATTAAGGTATTCTGGTAATGCACAGTATGTGAGAAGAAAAAGAAACATGACGTCTTATCTTCATATTTTAACTTCTTGTGTTTTTTCGTAAATTAACGTCCTTCTTGATCATGCTACAGTGTCACACAAAACAAAAGCTTCAAAAGTAGCAGATCTGCAAGCTGGAAACGCAGCGCGAGGCGACGCGTTTTGAGCTTGTAGATCTGCTACTTTTGCTATTTTTGAATTTGAACCCTTAAAAGTAACAGTTTCTTTGGACAGTTTACACCCGTTTTCACACGACAGAGACAATGACAATGAACAGAGTCATGGAATCACTGAGGATCTGAAACTGCTGACAACGCAGGACTCACATATAGGGATGTGGTGTGTGTGTGTTGCATGCGTGTATATTTGTACATTTGTACATTTTGTTCTTATACGTCTACTTATTAGCAGAGGAGATATGCTTCTTGTACCAATGATAGGAAACCACAGTTTTGCAACATATTTTACTGAAATGTCACTGAAACTAATGAGCTATGCAAGTATTCTGTCAAACTTAAATTGTCGAATGAAAAATGTACTTTGAAGTCAGACTTTCATAGCAAACATTTACCACAAAGACAGAGTTTTACTAGTGCTACTAGTTTTCAAAAGTGTGCGTGCGAGAGAGAGAGAGACAGAGGTATATAGCAACATATTTGATCTCCCTTGGATGTGTATTAACAAAATCTGCCAACCATTGATTGATTGATTGAATACTTTATTAGACAGAGATGTAAACGGCACGAGGTAGTCAAGACATTTAGGCTAAAAGGATAACACAAAAAAAGTCCTCGGGGCTTGTTTCCAATTGTGGTCCATCCTAAACTAATACATATAGACCACAGAATAATTATAGGCACAATTGGCATCTGCAGATAATATGACAACAATATAATACATCTGCAGTTAGAGAGGGGGGGAGGGGGAAAAAAACACCAACCCATGCTGCGTTCACCTGGCACGATGGTGAGAAATAATTCTTTACTGATAAGAGACTTGGCCAGGGGGAGGGGGGAGAGAGAGAGAGGGAGATGGGGAGGAGGGAGGAAAGGAGGGAGGGAGGGAAATAGAGAGAGAGGGCTGTAAAAAAAACAAGCTCAGAGCGTATAAGAGAGGTTGTGAGGGATTGAGCATCATCACACAGGTGAGTGTTGCTCACACACCTCTACAGGTCTCTCTGTCATCACCTCTCTCTCTCTGAAGGATAACTAACTCACTCTGAGGATATCACTGGAAGAAAGACCACAAGGTACAGCTGTCTATTTGCCTCTCCCACATTTAAATCAGATTAATTGTGTATTAGTATTATTGTTTTTTAATCTGCACTGTAAAATCCCAGAGAATTTATTGGGTAATTGACCCAAAACATGACTTATTTTCTAGCAATTACACACCCCCTGAAGCCTTGAATTCATGGAGATTTTTTTGTTTTTGTCACATTCCTGAGCCAATAATTTGATGACCGGCAGAGTCTCCTACTGACCGATGACCCGGTCATCAAATGATTGGCTCAGGAATGCATCAAAAACTAAAAAAATCTCCATGAATTCAAGGCTTCATGGCGTGTGTAATTGATAGAAAATAAGTATTTTTTTTGTGGTGAACTGCTCCTTTAACTCTTACAGGTCCATTTGGTTATATTTGTTCACTCTCAGAGTTACAAACGGATACATGAGACACTGAGGACTTGACTGTGTGCCTGCATGCTGGTTTTGTTTTGTAGCAAATGCAGTCGACAATAGGCTGACGTGCTTTCACTTCCTCAGGTATTCCGTGCAACTCTGCTGGTATTTAATGAATGTGTTCTCTTTCTTTTTTTTCAGATTACACTTAAAGCAGCATGCTGGCAACGTTGCAAACGGTGAGTGTATGTCTACGCTATTTTATTTTGTCTCTTAGCCAATGAAGCACACACAGGGTATAACAGTTTCACTATCACAGTAGCCAGTTGTTTTTGCATAATTATCATGATTCAATGTGTATACTGTCTGTAGAGTAAAGAAGATTTATTGCATAAGGAGAGGTTGTCTACTAATACATAGACACTATCACTAGATACCTTATATACCATCTACTACTTATATATACAGGTGTTCACTGACTATGCGTTGCTGTCAAGCAGAAACCTTGTATCTCCATATTTAATTTTTTAATGTTTTTTTTTTATAAATTAATTCTTCAACTACTTCATCAAATAAGAGTGTTGCACAAAAGTAATGAAATTAGCAAATCTACAAGCTCACAACGTGTCACATCGTGACACATTGTGAGCATTGTGAGATTGTAGATTGGCTATTTTCATTATTTCCACCCGACAGTGACTATATTTAATACAGTGAAAAATAACACTGGAATATTAGGGATGCCTTGAGTGCTCACTAGAGCTGGCACTGATCTATAATATTAACAGTATTATTAACCACTTTCAACATGGCGTCCCTTTTTTGGGCAAAACTTCCAAAGGTCTCCAATAATTTCATGACGTGTTATGAGCTTTTAGATCAGCTGTTTTGTTGTGCTATTTTGTCGGACAACAAAGTATAGAGGGGCTTAAGTTATTAATGTGTTGGTGTGAGGTGGGTTGCTGGGGATATGGTAAAAATGGCATCTATAAAGCAGTGGTTCTCAAAGTGGGGCCCGGGGACCCACAGGGGTCCTTGGGGGGGGGTGTACCAGGGGGTCCCCCAGCAAAATGTGTTAATTAATGTAGCATCACAATCATTTTAACCACTTTATCCATATTTTATACGTTGGCTATTCAAAAATAGCAGATATACAAGCTCACAGCGTGGCACTTCAAGCTTGTACATACAGTATGCTATTTTGGAAAAGTTTGGAAAAATAGATATACATTTTTGAAGATTTTGAATCATTTAGAATTTTTTTATACAAATAATCTTCTTTTCTGGGGCACGACGTATTTTCAGATAGGGGTCTGCCATCAATTTGGGGGTTATGGGTACGAAAAAGTTGAGAACTACTGCCATGAAGTACCATACATACACCGGTGTTACCTGGTCAGGTCACTGAGTGGGGAAGAAAAAAAAAACACTTGCATAAATTTGCCAGTCAAAGTAGAAAACACACGCTAGGGTCACAGTATTAATACCTGGAATGTTTCCAAACACCAGCCTCCAACCAGTCTGCTGACACCATCAGTTTGTTGTTCTGGAGATCAGTAACGTGCGCCCGCCATGCAAAGTCACTCGCAAATTATAAAATGCACTGCTGTAATAACAAGGATTATTTAAGGGGCTTATACATGGTGACTGAATCAGATAATGAGCTGGTATAACATCCTGGGTTGTAGGTTCAATTCCGCTGCGCTCTTGATCAGTGAACTTTCTCATGTCACAGACAGACAGACCCATTAGAGACCATGGACTGCCATTTCAAACCTTTTTTTTTGTCCTCCTAGAGACCCTAAATTGTGAATTGTAAACATAATGCTAGAATAGTAACTCTTGCATTGTTCTTTTATTGTAATAATTTCAAGTGAGTTGCATTATGGTTAATAAAAAAACACAGAGCACAGGTCAACACATATTCAGTCTGCAGCTCATTCAGAATTGATGAACAAGTTGATGGGGATTGGTCTATATTCTATAACACAGCAAACGATATCGTCTCTGTCGGATGGAAACCTCATATGTCCAAAACTGTTACTTTTCAGGATTCAAATTCAAAAGTAGCAGATCTACAAGCTCAAAACGCTTCGCTTCGCGCCGTGTTTCGAGCTTATGGATTTGCTACTTTTGATGCTTTTGTGTGACGCTGTAGTATGATCAAGTAGGGCGTTAATTTACAAAATAACACAAAAAGTTAATAATTGTGGAGATAGGAGGTTTCTGCCCGACAGTGACAATATCCACTACAGTTTGACAGAGGTCCATACAGTAGTAGGCATGTCTCAGTGCCAGCAGCAGCAGCAGGTAATCATGACTCATACAGTGGAGTGTTAGCGGCACTGCCCCAGGCTTGGATTAATGGAAGATAGTAAACGCCACCCCCTCATGCAAAGTGATTTCTCTGCTTTATAACTAAGGGTCTTGGTATACATTGTTGCTACTTTGTTGTTATACGGTGGCGCGCACTGAAAATATATCAGATCTACAAGATCACAAGCTTGTAATTTGGCTATTTTTGGTGCCAGACACCGGCGTGCAATTAAGTATAATGTCCCTGTCTCACCAAATGTCCCTGTCTCTGTGTTTCTCAGATGTAGAGCTGCAACTATTGATTATTTTCTCAGCGTTTATTGTATTGATTCATTGAAAAAAAAAATGTGGTATAGATTTAGAAAGTTTAATTATGAACAAATCGATGAACCACTTAAGCCCTATTTTATTCTTCGTCGCGGTGTTGTGCAAAAAAATGCGAAAACAGCAGATCTTATCTTCTAAACCTAATCAGATGGGGGGTCCGTGGCCAAATACATATCAATTTGGAGGGGTCCTTGACATGAAAACGTTTGAGAACCAAGTGGATTAACTGTCACACCCCTCTATACTCTCAGATGGTCTACGTGCCTGAGATGGGCCTGCTGGGCGCAGGTCGAGGGGCATGGATGGGAGGAGGTGGCTCGTCCTCAGCGGAGGTGGACCTGGAGGTCATTGAGGAGTACCTGCAGGAGCACTCGCTGGAGGTCCAGCCTACGGCCACCAGGCCCGCCAGCCCGCCTAACAACGCCCCGCCACCGCACGCACACACACACTCCCACCAGGACACCCGGATCATAGGTCAGGATCTGTGTTCATTAAGTTGACTAAAACTATGACAAAACTATTTGGGGCGACCGCCTTTTTTACACTGACGAAAACTAAATAAAAACTAAGCTATGATGACTAAAACTACGACTAAATGTATTGATAATTTCGTCAACAAATAAAAACTAGACAAAAATGTTGGGGAGGGACTATAGTGGAGGAGAGATCCAGTAGAACTAAGACAAGTCATTTTATGCTTGGATGTGCGGATGTGCTCCGAAAATAGCCGATCTACAAGCTCACTGCGACGGGTTGTGAGCTTGTAGAACGGCTATTTTCAGCATGCAGCTAAGTATAAATAAGGCATTACGACGCCATCGCGGCCCGACAAAATACTTTTTAGTCGATTAAATCAACAGTAGATTTAGTCGACTAAAACTTGACAAAAACTGAAACATGTCAGATGACTAAAATGTGACTAAAACTAAATGGAATAGTAGTCAAAAGATTATGACTAAAACTAAATAATTTTTTTTCACTGTCAGGATGGTGATGGTGATGATTATAATGACATCATGGGAGTGGGTGGAGGGGTGCTTATGATGGTGATGATGATGACAGCATCTTCATCACCTGAGTGGTGATTATGATGGTAATATTGGAGAGGCAAGGCAGCAGTGTTCATACAGAGCATTTGACCTGTGTGTGTGTGTGTGTGTGTGTGTGTGTGTGTGTGTGTGTGTGTGTGTGTGTGTGTGTGTGTGTGTGTGTGTGTGTGTGTGTGTGTGTGTGTGTGTGTGTGTGTGTGTGTGTGTGTGTGTGTGTGTGTGTGTGTGTGTGCGTGTGTGCGTGTGTGTGTCTGTTAAATCTGTGCACTATATCATAACACCAAATATATAATCTTGCTCACAGAATGCTATGTTGTTGTTTTTTTCTCCACAGAGAATAGCTGGTCAGGTCAGCATGCATATGAGTGGCATTATGGCCCACAAACACCCAACGATGATTGTGAGGAACAAGCCCCACTTCCATCCTGGCCTAGTCCACATGACAACCACTGGGTACGTTCATAATACATACTGTATTTTCCTTTCATTTTGTTGTTTCATGTACTAATAGAAAAAACTCCTGCACACTGTCTTCAAATGCTGTCGAACTCATGACCCAGGACTTTATATCTGTATAAAATCATTTTGGTTGCTTGAAAGAAAGCCATCACCCAGAAGTGGCTACAGGTCACACCACCTAACAAGGAAGATTGGATTACAGTAGTCAACGAGATAGACTCTGTTGAGAAACTGACCTTCTCTCTTTGGCTGAGAGCAGAACAATATGTGAAAAAATTGACATCTTATTATATATTGTGAAATGTAACTCATTGCATGAATGATTGAAAAAATAATAATAATAATTCAGCAATATGTTAATCCTGGTAATATTACGCCCGCCTCAACTTGCTCTTTATTTATTTTTTCAAGTACAAAACATGAAGCTCTTTTGAAGCTGTATATTAAGGCTCTTCTTAGTTTCATTCAGTAACGATTTCATTCACTTGACCAGCTCTTTGAAACATTGCTGTAGCTTTCATTTGTATGTGTGTGTGTTTCAGGACCAGAGTGTGTATTCCTACGAGACATTCAGTGACTCTGATTCTCAGTCCAGCGGGTCGCAGTACCAGGACTACATCTACCCACACTCCCCTCCGTCCGAGAGGAGAGGCAGGAAGAACAGTGACTCTCTGCCCCTCGCCCCACTCTCAGGTACACACACACACACACACACACACACACACACACACACACACACACACACACACACACACACACACACACACACACACACACACACACACACACACACACACACACACACACACACACACACACACACACACACACACACACACACACGCACACACACACAACCTAAATACATGGTCTTTGACGACAACTTACACAGTATAGGCTACTTAGTTGATAGTAGTGCTGACCGTTTTCCAAAGCATATCTTTTTTTTCTTCCGTTCATTTCAGAACAGTATGAAAAAGAGACTTGAAACTTGCTTGAATGATATATTCCGATTTCACTGTGCCTTTATTATTGTCACACGTATTGCTATTGTACTGAAAATAGTCCCCAGAGAAAAGATTGATTGATAAACTAAATTCAAAAGTGCATGATCTATGACCATGTGACGTCAACATGTATTAGTGTCATTTATGATTATTCAGGTAAGTTTGATAACGATTTAATTACTATGGAGAAGGAAAAAAATATCTGCACACCAACTAGCCCCCATTAACAGGATTTTTTTAATCTGCAAGAGTGACATTTCAAGCAACAAGGCTAGTAAAGTAAAGCCATTAATGTCAAAATAATGGTCCATGTTTATGTACAGTGTACAATATATTGCTTGTCCGAAGCTGTGAAGCTGTGAATAGACTGACTATTGTCCTTTAACCTACAACAACATCACAACATCACACTCAAACTAGTCTCTCAAGCCAGACAACTATTCTCACTATCTTCAAAAGCTATACGGAGTCTGTAACTACGCCTCCTGAAAGCCGAGGACAGAAGCTGTCATCTGTTCGTGATTCCCGGTCACAAAAGTAGATAAAAATTTCCAGCAGCAAGCCATACATGCATTGACTAATTGGATACAGTAAGACAAATTTACGCGACTGCAAAGACCAAACGGAAGTGGGGCTGGGAGGCGGACATCCGTGTAGTTTCTTTGCGTTTTCAGCACTTCTGAGCACATACGTATGGGACACACAATTGACAGGTGTCATTAATTACCCCACACCAATCGCAACGCACCTGTCAATTGTGTGCCCCATACGTATGTACTCCCCAAAGGAAGTTTTCATTTTGTTCAGTCCAGCAATAATTTTGGGCCCGTCACAGACAGAGAATGTTGTCTGTGTACAGCTCGTGGAGATATTTTACAAAACACACGTCGCAGGAATTAATTATTGGGCGAGTGCACACGCAGCACGACAACGTTTAATGCCGCGAAGATCAGTCTGCTACCCGGGCGAGCATAGGAGCGAAATACTGTATGGCTGTGTATTTGGAATACTTGAAATGTATGTAATATCACAGCCATTCTAGGGCTACTGTTGCGCAGACGGATGACGGAAGCATTCAATTGTGTGAGTCAACGAGAGACTACACTCAAACACACTCACATCATGTGTATTTACCACTCTACATGTCCTTCCCCCCTGGGACAGGAAAGAGAAAGGAGCGTCTCTTCCAGTTCCTGTTCGAGATGCTGCAGACTCCGTCCATGCGGAGCTGCATCTGGTGGGTCCAGTCGTCCTCCGGCACCTTCCAGTTCTCCTCCCAGAACAAGGAGCGCCTGGCGCAGCTCTGGGGCCGGCGCAAGGGCAACCGCAAGACCATGACCTACCAGAAGATGGCGCGGGCGCTGAGGAACTACTCCCGCACCGGGGAGATCTCCAAGGTGAAGAGGAAGCTGACCTACCAGTTCAACGAGAGGACGCTGAGAGGCCTGCAAGGAGACTCGCACGTGGTGGAGTAGGAGGAGGTGGGAGAGGGAGACACCGAAAGGGCCGCTCACACCAAGCACGATAACTATGACTGTATCTCGGAAGGGACGCTGATGACCAAGTGGTTAACCCATTAAGACCTGAGGCCGATTCTACAAATTCCTTCTAAATCAGTAGTTCTCAGTTTTTCGTTCCAAGAACCCCCAAATGTATATATATTTGGCCGTAGACCCCCCCCCCCCCATCTGAGAATGTTTTGTGCGAGCAGATGTACAAGCTCACTGCACAGCACGAAGTGACGCACTGTGAGCTTGTATATCTGCTATTCCGGGTTTGATTCCCGAGCCCGGTGGTAGATTTGCTGCATGTCACTTCCTAACTCTCTCGCCCTGTTTCCTGTCTCTCTCCACTGTACTATCCAAATAAAGACAGAAAAGCCCCCAAAAAATATATTTAAAAACCTGCTTTAACTATAAAGATATAGTTTTTAAAATTGTTCTAATTCAAGTGGATGGCAGAGTCCACAGCACAACTATAACAAAGACTATGGCGAACGATATAGTTATAGTGCTTGGTGTGAAGGGCCCTTAACATAGCAGATCTACAAGCCCACAACGTGTGGCATCCGCAACTTGTTGTGGGCTTGTAGATCGGCTTTAGACAGTGCCAGAGAACAGGTCGGGGTGGGAAGCTGAGCGCAGATACAGCCGTGGTGGAAGAGATATTCCGAATGGGCCAATTTTGTGTCAGAGAAACATGCGGTGGATCTCTGTTCTTCTGACCCCACTTAAATGAAACATTCCCTGCTACCCCACCTTGAAACACAAATAAATACTGAGTATTTGAAAAAGCCAGCGCAGGCGCCAAATGTCGTTGGAGGTTGCAAAAGGAGAATGTGCTTGAAAATGATGATTTACCCATGTAAACTCTCAGTGAGTCATTTGAAATATTTTCATCATTGTTTCTTTTCTTTTTGTTTTGGTGATCTGTCAGATTATAAGGATAGTTAATGAGCAATGTCAGAGAGATCAACTGGCTTCAAACATTATGATGTAAACCTTGGAGGTTGTCATATACAATCTACTTCATAAGTAGAACTTGAATCATCTGTAAAAATGTACTGATTTCTACAACACTGTTATTCTTTTTTATGTTTCTTGGATATTTTTTCCACATTATATTGTTGACCAAGGACTTTATTGCCTAAATCAGCTTGATCTGTTTGTGTCTTTCTTTTTGTAAGGCTTAATAAATCCTAAATGATTTTTCAGTATGCTGCAAAGTTTGTCTCAATGGATGTGATGGTTTGGTTGGCACACATAGACATTCAACACACAGTAAAATCCTCTGAGGTAATTTAGTATACTAAGCCCATATTCAAGGCTGTATGCAAAGTACCCGGGCACTGAAAAAACGGCCACCAACATTATCCTGTTAATCAGTAACAAATCGACAACCCACCCTTGTCACAGAGTACAAGTGAACACACACACACACACACATTGCACTGTGAACACACACATACACACATTCGAAAGTGAGCATGCACATACACACATTGCACTGTGAACGTGCACACATACACACATTGCACTGTGAGCACGCACATACACACATTGCACTGTGAACATTCTGCACATGCACATAAACACGATGCACTGTGAACGCGCACATATTCAAACATTGCACTGTGTGAGCTTGTGGATAGTCTATTTGAACTATTTAAAAATGTTTTTCAAAATAGTAAAAAAAAAATGCCTAAAAGGTTTAGGCAAGATAAGGCCCGATATCTACTTTGCCTTACTGAATCATCATGTCATGTCATGACATCATGTCCACTGATTGGAAGCGAATCAGAATAATGCAAGCACAGAACAAGTCAGTCATTTTACTATTAACAATGAAGTCAAAATCAACTCCGGCAATCAATCTCTGGAGAAACGTTTTATGCTGCTCATGGATAAATGAATGGATGTCCCTGTCTGTGTCACGGTCACTGGGTGGGTCATCTGCAAGCCTATACCTGTGTCCGATCCCCCTAACAATCCCCAGAGACTACAGTACATGTAGTGGCAGTCAGGCAGAAATCTCCTATCTCCATATTCGAATTCTTTGTGTGTGTTTTTTTCATAGATTAACGCCCTACTTGATCATAGGTTTTAGGTTCAATCCTTGTTTCTCTGCTCTGCTCCATGGGTCCTACCTGGGTTTTGAGTCCTGAGTGACAGTCAGGTTTTTCTACTTAGAAGCCTGTCCTGATCTATCAGGGTTAAAAAGACACGGGTGCCCACCTCTGAATAAACAATGCCAAGCATTCTTTCAACGTCCTGCAACTCAAACATGCAATATACTACTATATTACATCATACCCTACTGTGGATAGCACTTAATTCCTCTCTATACATGTACATCATTTATTTAAAGGAACTTTCAAATACAGTACTACTTCTACTTACAGTATGAGGTTGGACGTGGCATGATGACACTCAGCATTTAGTGAAATTTACAGCCAGTTGTCTTACAATTAATAATTTGTGAATTATTTGGCCCACTTTTGATAGCAATAATAACTCTGTTATACTGCGTCCTGACCCTCCCTCAATCACAGCTAGCGTGGGATCTTCATTCACTGATAGAATACAGATGCTGTCTCCGTGCGTGTGTCGGCGTGTGTGTGTGTGTGTGTGTGTGTGTGTGTGTGTGTGTGTGTGTGTGTGCGCGCGCGCATATAAACACATTCACTTTGTGCGTGCACGCGTGCATATAAAAAAGGGGTCAGCTCATTATTTTTCTAGTTATTTAGGGCTTGGTTGTATTAAGAGACAAGCCTATCAGGGACTAAACAGGACTATTCCAGCCAGGCAAGTCCTGTTTTAACCCATTAATACCTGGAACGCATCTGTGTCACTTTAGATTTCTTTGGCTATTCAAAAATAGCAGATCTACAAGCTCATAGCGCGGCACCGAGTGCCGCGCTACGAGCTTGCAGATCTGCTATTTTTGAAAAATCGCGAAAAAATATTTTAAATATTTTTTTCAAAAAACTGTTAGGATTTAGATTTTTTTTAAAGAATCGCCTCAGGTCTTAATGGGTTAACAGATCATAGTGGATAGTTTGCTTATGTGTGTGGACTATGGAGAGTCTCGCCTCAGCTTCCAGTAGCCTTCTTCGTTGAGGACACTCAATAAAAAAGTTTCTTCGTAATTTCATCACCCTCCTCCCGCCTCTCATCGGTGATGGGTGAGTGGAGTTGGGCGGCGTACACCACGCTGGAAGTGCTGATTGCCATCGCCTGTTGCTTTGGCAACGTGCTGGTGATGTGTGCGGTACGCATCGGCATCCGGGGCTCCCTGCGAGAGCCCACATTCTGCTTCCTGGTGTCCTTGGCGGTGGCCGACCTCCTGGTGGGCGTGGCCGCTGTGCCCCTGGCGGTGCTTCTGGACGGCTGGGCCAGTCTGACCCCCGACCTCTGCCTGCTGCTGAGCTGCGTGGTGCTGGTGCTGACGCAGGCGTCTGTGCTGTCGCTGCTGGCCATCGCTGTGGACCGCTACCTGCGGCTGCACACTCCACTCAGGTGAGGTTGGTATGTAGTGGTGGAAGAAGTACTCATATATTTAAGTAAAAGTAACAATACCATAATGTAGAAATACTCTGTTACAAGTAAAAGGGCCTGTGTTCAAAATGTTACTTGAGTAAATGTACAAAAGTATTGGCATCAAAATAGGCTTAAAGTGGCAAAAATAAAAGTACTAAAATGTTTGAAAATAGCCGATCTACAAGCTCACAACGCGTCACGATGCAACGCGTTGTGAGCTTGTAGATCGGCCAGGTATAAAATAGGGCTGAAGTGTTTAATGTATGTTTTATAATATAATAATTTATATCTGCAAAGTAACTAGTAACTAGTTTTCAAATAATTGTAGTGGAGTAACTTCAAGTACAATATTTGCCTCTGGGATGTAGTGGAGTAGAAATAAAAGTATTGAAAATTGGAAATACTCCAGTAAAGTAAAAAATACCTCAAAATTGTACGGTGCAGTACTTGAGTAAATGTACTTAGTTACTTTACACCATTGGTGGCATATATGCACACATCTCTCATCTGGCACAGCGTGTATAAGAGCAACATGAGGAAGTGTTAGGGGGTGGAGGATTTTCATTTAGTGTTACAGTAAAATAATAATTTTAGTGATAGTTCTTTGATGTTGAGAAGGACGAGGCAGCACAACTCTTAGCCACGATGCAAAAATGTATTAAAGGGTACAGGAAACCAATGTTTCCACAACAGTCTTCCTCAGGGTTTGAGTAATAGTTCTTTAAAAATACATTTAAAAAATATATATATAATCAATTTTAGATATATTTTTTAATAATTGTCATTTAGCATTACATTAAAATAATAATACATGTATTAATAGTTATCAAAATATGTATAATTAAAACAATTAATTAAACGTTATTTAAAAATAATTTAAATTTACTATTGCACTAAAATGTCTACTTCCTGCCCTTGCTCTCTCTCTGTCAGATACAAAGACCTCGCCACACAGGGGCGCACCTGCTGGGCGGTATCCGTGTGCTGGGTGCTGTCCTGTGTGCTGGGCTTCACTCCTCTGTTTGGCTGGCGCAACCACACCTCCCCGGCTTCTGACACCGCCCACAACCAATCCTCCTCCTCCTCCTCCTCCCCCGCCTCTCCCCCCTGCACCTTCCTCTCCGTGGTGTCCCTCCCTTTCATGGTCTACTTCAACTTCCTGGGGTGCGTGCTGGCGCCCCTGCTGGTCATGACCCTCCTCTACGCCCGGGTGTTCTGGAGCCTCCAGGGGCGTCTGCTGCACCAGGACAGCTGTCCCCAGACTCGGGCCTCTCTGCTCAGGGAGAGGAGGCTGGCCTGCTCCCTGGCCCTGGTGCTCTTTCTGTTCGCCGGCTGCTGGATCCCCCTGCACCTAATGAACTGCCTGCTGCTCCTCAGCGGTCCTGAGGCTGTCCCACGGGGGGTCCTATATACAGGCAGGTGACAGCAAGCTGCAGCTATGTGTATGTTTTCATATCGTTGCTGTCAGGCAGAAACCAGCCAAGAGCCAACTCCATTTTTTTCCATAAATCAGTGCTATTGCACACCCTTTACGTCTGTGTGTTGGTAAAAAAAATATTTAACCAATGAAAAGTATTAAAAAGCGCTGCTGACAAAACCAGCTAACTCCATTGGATCCTCAAACTTTCTGCTAAACCAGCTAACTCCACCAAAGGAGGGTGGAGTTAGCTGGTTTTGCTGACTCCAGGCTCCACCCCCTTTTGACCTCCAACCTCATTGTGAGCTTGGAGGTCCATTCAGCTGTTCTTATCAATGATGAACAAAACCTCCTAACTCCACTTTTTGTTTTGTTTTAGTCATTTCCTGAAAAATGAACATTGGAGTTAGCTGGTTTCTGCCCGACAGCAGAGATATACTGTATGTACTTAGTTGACAGGAGTCCCACAGGGGTCTGTACTAGACCCCTTCCTTTTTACCCCTCTACACCAGGGGTCTTCAACAGGGGTCCGGGACCCCTAGGGGGCCCTCAGAGATAATGCAGGGATACTGCCAAATCTTTGTGTGATATAGGAACTTGATTTGTCTGCGACTCGTTGTGAGCTTGTAGATCGGCTATTTTCGGCGAAGTGGTTTGGTGTACAGGGGGAAAAAGAGCAGACCAAGTACAGAGCCAAAGGTCAAGTTTACAAATTATTGAGGGTTTAAATCGTTAAATGTCTGAAAACACACATTTAACATGAATCTAATATGTAGTGGGGGTCCCTGCTTCATCTCTCTCTCAGCTAAGGGGTCCTTGGCCTGAAAAATGTTGAAGCCCCTGCTCTACACTAAATATCTTCATCGAAAATAGCAAGCTTGAGCTTGTAGATCGGCTATTTTCGCCTGATCTTGCCCCCCACCCCAGAATAGGGATCACCTGTTTCCTAGGCTTTCCACTTCCTGTGTGTTTTCCACTTCCTGTCGATTTGATCCAATGAAATCCAATGAAACTGGTCAGATGACTAATGATATCCAATGAAATCCGACAGGAAGTGGAAAACACACAGCCTAGGAAACAGGTGAATAGGGTTCATGTGGTTAAGAGACCGACACAGATGATGTGTTTGGCTATTTCAAATACACCTTGATGGAAGACACAGGCTCTATGCACAGCAGCCATATTGGAAATAAATTGGGCCCCTTCCTTACTTCCTTCAAAGGTGTTACCAATGATACTAATGAAGGCTCTGTTCCATTTAGTGTGTAGCACAGTGGTTCTCAAACTTTTGACTTTTGGACCACACTTTGAGACCCACTGGTGTAGCAGAGTGTTTCTAGTGAGAACAACATCAGCAGCACCCTGACTTTGTTTGACCAGAATGGAACAGAGCCTTCATTATTAGTATTATTGGTAACACCTGTGAAGGAAGCAAAGAAGAGGCCCAATTTCTTTACAATATGGCTGCTGTGCATAGAGCCTATTAGGCTAATTGCAAAATGTTGTTGTTAACATATGTGCAATCTCCAGGCATCCTCCTGTCCCACGCCAACTCTGCAGTCAACCCTGTGGTCTATGCTTATCGCATTCCAAAGATCCGACAGGCCTACAGGCAGATATGGAGGCACTTCCTGATGGGGCTGAACTGTCCGCTGGGGGACGAGCGCACCGAGCGTTCAATAACCGGCAGCAGAGCCAACAATCGCACCGAGCTGTGCCGATCAGAAGAGACGGACACACCCTGAACTCAACGGGTGGAGGAAGAATCCGTTTGGGACACTTTGGGAGCTCAAGTATTCTTATATGGCTCAAATTCAGCGCTCATATTGCCAGAGCGAGGGTGTGTCCCCCTGCACTCCCCACAAACTCATGCACAAAGTTCCATTATTATGTACATACATAGACTTTCTGTGTTAGCCTTATATGTGTATTATGCTCTTTATTCCTGTCAAGGTTGTGCAGCGCCACTAGAGGGAGCTCCCCACTAATAAACTCTGGCTCTCTTATCCAGTTGAGCCATTATGACTAAAAGAATCTTTCCAAGATCTCTTTCACTGATCAGAAGACAATGAACCCTTCTTTTATTCAAACTTTATTGAGTCGTGCATATTTTTTCCAACAACTTGTAAACACGGTTCACGGTACAAAGTTATATTCAGCAAATATGTCGTGGTTTTAATGAAAGAATGTAAATACATTTGATGTGTTGCGTAGTTGTTGTCGTCGTCGTTGTTCAGTGAGCTCTTCAGGGAAGGCAATAGACTGTATAGTTATCACCTGAGCAGGGTGTGATCCCTCCCACCAAACTATACAACCTACTACCTCACCCTGCAGAACTCTGGTCGACTTCACACCGCCAGGTCCTCCTCGGTGACGTTTAGCTGGACTTCCTCGTACTTGGTGGAACCAATTAAGACCCGAGGCCGATTCTACAAATGTCTTCTAAATCAGTAGTTCGCACATTTTTTAGATTTTTTCAAAAATAGCAGATGTACAAGCTCGCAGCGCGGCACGAAGTGACACTCAGCATTTTTTTTTTATAGCCAACGCTAAAATCTAAAATGACACCGATGCTTTCCCGGTTTTAATGGGTTAAAGATATCCATATACCGCTGTTTCTCAAGCAGGTCCGTGGCATAATTACAGGTGGTCCATGAGGGGGAAAAAATCATGTTTGAAAATATATATTGTACCTTTGTTAAATGTATAAAAAAATATCTTTAAATAGTATTTCAGAAGTCCATCAAATGTAAGATTTATTTTTTAACTAATAGGCATAGTGTGGGGAACAATCTTGAAATGAAATTGACTGTTAAGGGCTTGATATACTTCGCGTACCGAAATAAACCCGATCTGTGAGCTTGTAGATTGGCTATTTGCGGTTTGCAACACCGGCACTGCAACAAAGTATAAATTTGCCTTCAAGACTAGTAATGTTAGATATTAATAATAAAATACAAATGACTGCCTACTTATAATACTAAATACACAGTTTATTGTTCTGGGGAGGAGAGGTGAGGTGTTGGGGTGGTCCTTGAGGATTGTTGAATGGAATATACTAGTGTTCCAGTGCTAAAAAGAAAAACATTTGCGAGCCACTGCTCTATACTTTGTACACAAAGAGAAGATGATTGGCTGACCCAGCTGTCACCTTAGGAAAGACAGTAGATTGTATAGTTATCTCAGAGGGAGGCTACACACCCCCACAACTATTCAATCTACTACCTCAGCCCCAAGGACAGCATCCAAACTGTGCTTCCTTCCGTGTCGGAGATCCTCATGATGGCCGACGCTCCTGCAATGACACAAAAGAGAATAGACTGAGGAGTTGTCTCACAAAAAACGGTTTCCACTGTCAAACATAAAATACAAGATTTTTGACTGGTGGCATTGTATGTATGTATTGTATGAACATTCAAAGCCTCGTCGTCGTGTTAATTTCACTTTCATCTCTGTCACGTTTTTTCTCTCTCTGTGTGTGTGTGTGTGTGTGTGTGTGTGTGTGTGTGTGTGTGTGTGTGTGTGTGTGTGTGTGTGTGTGTGTGTGTGTGTGTGTGTGTGTGTGTGTGTGTGTGTGTGTGTGTGTGTGTGTGTGCGCGCGCTTGAATCCTGCTTCTGGAAACGGTTCAAAATCAGGACTTATGGAGAAAAGCGGTTTGTTGCTTAATGACTACAAGTCTCCCGACTGCCAAGATTTTGAGGGAAACGCTTTAACACTTCATTCAGCACAAGAGAAGACCCAAGGTGACTCGCATGTAATTGGCACACACCATCGGCACAGCCAGTATTTTGTTGTCAAATTAAATGCCCTGAAAATCCGATGCAAGAACACAATTAGAAAAACAAATAGTTTAACGGCGAGAGGCAGTTATCGAAAAAAGTGAAAGCGTTAATGTGTGAAAGCCCAAGAAATAACTCACTGGCTTCCTGAGACTCTGGCATGTGATCGAAAGAGGGAGTGAGTGAGAAAAAAAAAGAAAAAGAAACGCCGCTCGACTGTGCCAGGAATTTGTTTCCGTTTTTGCCAAAAACTGAGCTCATTCCAGCGGGCTAACCCTGTGTAGGCTGGTTGCTGCGTCTCAGACGGGAGGTGCACACACACACACACACAGATGCTTGCAAATATGGCTGCCATCAGCTGCCTCTGATTGAATACAAAGCTGGGATTCTGCTCCCCTAAACAAAACAAGGAAACACAAAATGGCGTCGCGCTTGTCAGCCATTTTAGGTCTGCTTTAAAAGATTTGTTACTTGTACTTGTGAATTTCCCCCTGAGCATGTTGTCTTTTCTAGACAAACTTCTTGATGAACAGACTAAAACTGCTTGAACTCTAAATCGGATGAGAGTCGATTTGGTGGTGAGCACAGAGACGAAGAAGGGTAGACGCCAGCCAAAATACTCTTACTGCGCGAACTGATTAACCCTACTGGCCAGAAAGCTGGACAGGACTGTTCAAATAGTAAAATTACAGTCAATCAATACCAATATGGTTTTAAACTCGAGGAACATATTAGTTATGGAGCTTAGCCTGAAGATAAGCTCACTCATATGGGAGGCTGCAAGTTCGCCAAGGGACACATCCCTTGGCATGGCAGCAGCGGAAGGGTTAATGGGTGCCAGACTAAATGCCAAGGCCTAGGTTAGAGGGGGGTAGACAGGGAAAATGGGCAGGGGCACAGTGCTTTGCATAAATTAGCATGCAGGCACAGCCCCTGAGACTTGGTCCAGACCAGCCCCTCGTTAGCATGCAGAAGACCCCACTAGTCTGATTACAGAAGACCAGACAGACAGAGGGGTGGGGCAAGTTGGGGCAAGTTGGCATGATGCCCACCTCTACCACCAAGCCAGAGACAGATCTATACACATTCTGCTTGGTTGCCAAGAATCTCTGATTGAGCACATGGCGGGCAGGGGGGAGGGAAGGAGTAACAGTGTAGCATACAGTGTTTAGGGGGAATCGGGTCAAATTTGATGAATGTTTAAATAGGGTGTAAGTGATATTGTGTTAAATAGGTCTATATTGTGATAGTACATTCCGATTCATAGAGTATTTGTTCATTAACAGGGGTTTCCCCAGTTCTTTAGACAGTAAAAAAAATTAGGTTGGGATACCAATTGTATCCAATTAGGAGAGAGAACATCACAAAGATCATTTTATCACCTTCACTTTTATAGTGTTCCTGTTGCAATTGTGTCTTTTTTGTTTTTGTTTCATGACTTCCAATTTCACATGTTCATCCAGTATCCTGAATAAGTTCTCTCTCCTGATTGGATAAAATACGTATCCCAACCTGAAAATGTATTTACAGTTTAATAAAGAGATGGGGAGTGCCCTGTCACTGAACACACACTCTATAGCAATGATTACTATCAGAATATAGTTATTTAGCACTTATGTTTAACAAGAAAAGATCACTTACGTCCTCTTTAAGATGGCACATGTGGTAAGCATGGCAAAGCACACACAAAAACAAAAACAACATTAGAGTCTTGAGGGAAATAAAGAGTTGGAGAGTTTGTTACTATAGCTTTCCCACTGGCCTTGGGTTTGTAAGGCAGCTATATAGTTCCAACAACCACAGAGTATTCTGGAAACATTAAGGCCAGACTCGGTCAGTCATGTGAGCCTGTTGCCCCTGGCCATGGACTTTTCTCTATGTTATACAGTGTAATAAAAGCACACAATGCTCTATTGGAGCAAATCAGTTTTTCGTTTAGTTTTTTTTCTTGTTTTTTTCCAAAAGGTCCAAAATAAAGTGTGACTTAAGCCAATGGGCCAGCTCAGCTGAGATCAGCCTGACGCAAAGGAGAGAGAGAGGACTAAGAATTCTGCATGTCAGACTCGGGGTGGAATTATGGCTGAATGGTACTACATTCACATGAGAACAGCAACATTCTCCAGCGACCATTAAACATGTAAGCTACCATGTCCTCTCTTGCCCCCTTTGATATCTCCCTTCTGCTGTGACCACCCATGATATGTTGTTCTGGAGCTCATTTCCTGCTTCAGAGTGATGACATTGGTGACAACTAGATGACAACTAGACATGTTTCCTTTGGCTTCACTGTTACAGTTGAGCTGTGCATTAGAACTTTTTTTGTACGTTTTCGTTTAGTTTTGAACAGATGTTTTTGTGTTCTTTCTGTTTTCTTTTCTTTTCTTCCTTCAGATCATGTCCACACAGCTGTACTGTATATAGCCTGCATGGCTATGTCTTCTGGTACAGGTTACTGTAACCATGTCCACTGGCTTTGTGTTCTCAGTTAGGCTATATGGTGACATACCTATTGTAGTTCATTTGAGAGAATTCATTATATACAGTATGAAACAATAAAGGGCCATTATCTTGTTTAAAAGCATAACTTCAATCCCAAGCAACATTAGCAGCCAAAAACACTTTCTTTCTTTCTTTCTTTCTTTCAACATGATGTGCAGATACAAAATGGCTGCCACACTACTGTTTGTTAATGCAGGTATAAACTTGATAATGCTGTTTAGGGCTGCAACTATCAATTATCTTCTAAGCAATTATTCTATTGATTACTTTTTCGATAAATAGACTAATCCAGAAGCGGGTTTTTTCGATAATAAAAAAAAACTCATGCAAATCAACATGAAAAAAAAACAATGTTTTATGCAAAAATAGTGGAATTAGCTGATCTACAAGCTCACAATGTGTGAGCTTGGATATTGACTATTTTCCGCTATGTTTAAAAATATCTTATTTTATTCAAATCAGTTATTTTTTATAATCGACTAAATCGATTACCGGTAGTTCAATTAACTGTTGCACCTCTACTATAAACTTCGGACGTCACTTGATAAGCTACGCTGATAAGATTGGCTATGCTGTCATAATGCACACAAAAACGAGGGTTCGTTCTACCTTGCTCTTCTAAACAAATCAATAGATTTATAATGTAAATCTAAAGCAACAAAAAATAAACAACAGCAACACACACAACAAAAGCATCACGCATACAACTAAAGCCTTAGCTGTCCCTCCACTACAGCAAAAGGCCACAAGATCAGATTTACAGGTCAGATTTTTAGCCCTCACCTAGTCCGAACGACGTAAACAACACACAAAATAATTGGCAAATCCCCCAAAAACCTGCGCTGTGTGCTCAGTTGGCAACAAAAAGCTCCTCGGAATTGGAGCAAGATATTCACCGGAAGCAGCAGAGGCACAAGGAAAACACCTAACGGAATGCCTCGTCTCTTTGGTCCACAAGACACGAGGATGAATGCTTGGCACAGACCAGACCCTTCGACGGTCGGGGACACCAGACGATTGGTGGTACAGGTTCTTGTGTGTTTCGCTGTTTTTTGTTTTGTTTTTTTTCTCTCTCTCTCTCTCTCGCTCACTCTCTGTCTGTCTCTGAGCGCATAGTGCCAAGAATGGCCAGTGTCTGTGTGCCAGGCTGAATTTCAATGAGGGAGGGAGGAGGTGGCAAATGGGGGTCTGTGGGGGGGGGGGGGGGTGCGAGACGGAGTTGGCAGATGAGGTATGCCACACAATGACTGGCATAATGGAGGATTCCCACAATTAACCCATTAAAGACCTGTGAGGTCGATTCTACAAGATGTTCTTCTAAAGCAGTATTGTTCTCGCACTTTTTCGTAATTCAAAGATTATTCAAAATCTTTCAAACACTTTCAAGATTTTTCAAAATCTACAAGCTCACAAAGCTCATCTACAAGCTCACAAAGCTCATCTACAAGCTCGCAGCGAGTCACTTTGTGCCTCTCTGCGAGCTTGTACATCTGCTATTTTTTGAATAGCACACGCAAAAATCTAAAATGACACAGATGCTTTCTTGCTTTTAATGGTTTAAAAAAGGAAGTGGGCCTGAGGGCAATTAAAGAAAATATATCAAAAACTATATTTTAGAACCAATAACCCGACTCATAACCGAATAATCGAGAAGCAAGGCTTTTTGATAATATTGTCAATGTGTCTTATACTATGTCAATGATTTTTTCTAGAATTGACAAAATCTAAGTCTGATTAACCACTTAACCCTGTATTACGTATACTTCATGGTACAACGGTGGTGTACAAAAGTAGTACTCGTATAATCGTAAAAAAGTTTGAAATAACCCCTCCCCTCCCAGGCCCTCCCCTCCCTCCATATTGATTTGAACCCATGGCCCTGTGATGAAGTGATGCCGACTTGCTTTCCTTACCGTTCCCCCACATTCTTACTTGAGAGAGAGAGAGAGAGAGCGTCCCGTACATTCAAAGGAGACGGGGCTCATCCTCTGGGACAGAGCAACATGGTGGTTTTATCCTGCATGCTCCCAAAGGAATGCCTGCTTCTTCATTAAAGGACGTAGGGAGCGAGAGCCATGCAGGCTTTGTGACATACGCACTTGGCACGGTGCCGCCCTGCTCTGATGTCGTGGATATTGTCTCTGTCGGGTGGAAACCTCGCATGTCCAATTCTGTAACTTTTCAGGATTCAAATAAAGAAAAGCGGCAAAAGTAGCGGATCTATTTTGCGCCGCATTTTTTTATGCTTTTGTGTGACGCTTTAGTATGATCAAGTAGGGCATTAATTTATGAAAAAAACACAAGAAATATGGAGATAAGAGGTTTCCGCCTGACAGCAATGATATGCTCATTACTAATGTACACACACACACACACACACACACACACACACACACACACACACACACACACACACACACACACACATACATACATGAATGGATTTACCACGCAGACGCAACATTCAGTACACCTGAACACGCCCGCATTCAATAACAACGTAAGGTAATGCCGGCAATGGCAGCTCCTATATCTTACTATTCTCGGCGATTCCCAACATGTGGGCCGGGCACCACTGGTGGGCCACGAGGGTATTGCAAGTTGGCCCCCAGATAATTGGCAAAACACTACGATTTGAATGGTAACGTGACATTAATATTGAAAAGCTAATGCAAACAAATGCCTGTTATTTTCTTTAAAACCTCGGAAAAAAATGTGTTTCCGATAAATCGGAACTTAAAGGAGTAGTTCACCCAAAAATGACGTATTTTTTATCAATTACACAACCCATGAAGCCTTGAATACATGGAGATTTTCAGTTTTTTGTCGCATTCCTAAGCTAATAATTTGATGACCGGCGGAGTCTCTGGTAGAGTCTCCAACTGATCGATGACCCGGTCATCAAATTATTGGCTCAGGAATGCGACAAAAACAAAAAAAAAATCTCCATGAATTTAAGGCTTCATGGGGTGTGTAATTGATAGAGAATAAGATTTTTTTTTTAACTACTCCTTTAAAGTATACTATGTTAGTTCCTTCCAATGATCCAAGCCGGGACACAATCAATGTGGCTGATCATTAAAGCAAACGTGCTCTGAAATTTGCACCCACCTATCTTATACCACTTGAATGGCTGACGTGTTAAGTGGACAGATGGGTGAGCCTGCCGAAACACTTTCGAGATTTTCAAGCGGGCCCTCTGATCCAGAAAAGGTCGGGACCACCGCTGAATTATATATGAATGACTGGTTTGGCATTTAGCTTTTTTATTCTGCTATCCGAGGTGGAGACGAAGAAGCAGTGGTGTAAAGTGACCAAGTACATTTACTCAAGTACTGTAATTGAGGTATTTTTACTTTACTGGAGTTTCTCCAAATTTCAGCACTTTTACTTCTACTCCGCCACATCTCAGAGGCAAATATTGTACATTTACTCCACTACAATTATTTGAAAACTTTAGTTACTAGTTACTAAATTTTGATTATTATCACAACACATACCACTTCAGCCCTGTCTACATTTCGGCCATTTGAAAATAGCCGATCTACAAGCTCACAATGCGTCGCGATGCGACACATTGTGAGCTTGTAGATCTCAAAAGATTTGTATACATTTTAAAACGTGTGAAATGGGACATTCTGCATAATGAGTACTTTCTACTTTTGGCATTTAAGTACATTTTGATACCCATACTTTTGCACGTTCACTCAAGTAAATGTTGAATTCCGGGCTTTTACTTATAACAGAGTATTTCTACATTGCCGTATTGATACTTTTACTTAAGTAAAAAGTACTTTTTTTCACCACTGGGAAGAAGCACACGAGCACATGCCCTCACAAGTACATGAGATAAGTAAACATGCACTGGGCCCGGTGTTTGAAGACGTGATGATAGAATAACGTGACCCAGAAATAGACATAAGAGGCACATTGTACTACCCGTCCCTGTATCCGTCAATCATCTTAAACATATACACACACAGAGATTGTTATAAGTGGAACAATCAGGGAAAACAAAAACAAAAAAAACACACATGCGGTAATACATAATTATGGAAGCCCCATTTAAGATATAAAGTCACATTCATTCTGATATTATTTCAGGTTTCGGATATTATATTCCTTGCAATCGCTTACTCCCATTAGTGAGGACATTTTGAATTCTGAGTTATGAAGTAAAACATTGTGAGAAAATAATGCCAGAATAATGACGTAATTATAAAGTTGTAATTGCATGAAAACATTGTTTTCTTTTTACATTTGTGCGATAAGTAAAGATTGTGGTAAAATAAATCTGAATAATGACGTAATTATAAAGTTGTAATTGCATGGGGGGGGAAATCATTTTTCTTTTTACATTTGTGAGAAAAGTTGAAAGAGTTATCAATTGTGAGGAAAGAATTCAGAATTATTAATTAAAGCCATTTTTTTACCCTTTTTCTAACCCTTTTCTTTTTTCTTTTTTTATGTTCCACCACGGAGGATTCAAACCGCTAGTTTCTCCACGCAGTGGTGGGCAGGAACTTTACCTCTGCACCACCCGAGCTCACTTACTCAGGGTTTATTGATTGATGTTCAGTGGCAGAAAGGAACTTCCAAGATCAGGTGGTAATAAATTCAGCTCTTGTAAAGTCCCGAAACCATTTTTAGATAGTTGTTGGAATAAATGTGTGTGTTGGATGACATGTTACTGTAAATTAGGGCTGGCCAATTAACCGAACATATATTCAAACTGACATGTATAACCAAAAACCGACTTAATCTTGCTCATGAAGGTAAATCGAATAATCGAGGGGCAATTTTTATATATACATGTATATCAAGGAATCGACACAAATAAGTTCTAATAGATTTTTTTATAAGCGTCTAAATTGATTAGTTCGATTAACACTTAAGCCCTGTATCATACTTCGTTGTAAAATGTTGTCGTAAAAAATAAGTAAATAGCCAATCTACAAGCCCACAATGCGTCACGATGCAACACGTTCTGCTATTTTCACTTTTTATTCATAATCGTTCATTAAATCGTAATCGAGTCAAAGGTTTGAAATAACGGTGATATTGATTTGAAGTCGTATCGCCCGGTCCTAAGTTATATTATGCATGCTTTAGATATTCCCTATCAACAGACTGAGAAAATGTTGTACAGTATGCATACACGCCTCATTTCCATATTTTGGGGGGAACATTAGCCAAAAATAGCAGATCTACTAAGCTTGTAGATCGCCTATTTTTGGTGAGGATATTTTGGTGTCGACGGAAAAAGTACAGCAGTGACTCAAGTCCAGTGCTCTGAGACTACATGGGGTTTAAGTGGTTAAATTCATTCATTCCTATGGGAACCGACGTGATCTCCGGTGTTCTTGCGAAACTCCTCCTTCCGTTATTTTTCCCCGTACGCTGCAATTTGCCTCGAGTACATTAGAAAAACTCTTTTTTTAATTGTACAGATTTTCAGAGAGACCGTAGATGCATCATGTGCAATGTCCAATTCGTGCAAATAAATGCATTTCTTTGCGTTGAACACCGGGGGGGAACGTTGCGCATTACAGTATGTGTAAAATAAGGCGTCAAGACATTTGTAATGCTAACAGGTATATCACCGCTGTCGGTGCAGAAACCTCTTAACTCCATATTTTAACTTTTTGTGGGTTTTTTTTTGTAAATGAATGCCCTACTTGATCGTTCCACAGCGTCACACAAAAGCATAAAAAGTTGCGGATCCGCAAGCTCGTAGATCTACTACTTTTGCCATTTTTGAATTTGAATCCTGAAAATAACAGTTTTGGACATAGTATGAGGTTTCCACTCGACAGAGACAATATGAACTGGGACAGCTAGCTAGTGAACAAAGAGACAAAAAAAACACACAGCTGCTCTTAGGAGTTAACCCATTAAGACCAGGAACGCATCTGTGTCATTTTTTGATTTCTTTGGCTATTCAAAAATAGCAGATATAGCAGATTCTTTTTTCACTCAAATCTTTGCTCCTGGGGGTCCCTGAAACAAATTAATTTTAGATGGGGGGTCCGCGGATAAATACATATCATTTTTGGTGGTCCTTGACATGAAAAAAGTTTGAGAACCACTGATTATAGCGACATAGGTATTTTAAAAAAAACTGGGTGCGTTCGGAAATGCGCACCGGGAGCGCACTCACGTATTAGTTTGTATTGGCCAGTGCGCTCAGTGCCTTATTTACGAACGCGCCCACTGTTAGGATTTAGAAGACATTTATAGAATCCCCAGAAACAAAGATTTGAGTTAAAATATATTTATATTCAAAGATTTATATATATATTTCAAGATTTTCCAAAAACAAATTGCCGATCTACAAGCTCGTAGCTTGTATATCTGCTATTTTTGGGGGAAAAAAATC
This sequence comes from Gymnoscopelus braueri, assembly GCF_963280865.1. NCBI lineage: Eukaryota > Metazoa > Chordata > Actinopteri > Myctophiformes > Myctophidae > Gymnoscopelus > Gymnoscopelus braueri. The sequence continues at coordinate 11,041,018 of NC_137614.1, forward strand.
TAAAATGACACAGTATGTGTTCTCGGATTGAATGGGTTAAATTAACTGTGAGGATTTCGCAAGTGTGTATAGATTTGATTCTCTCTCGTCTCCATCTCCTCACACCTCTCCACACCCAGACCCTGTTTACACATTTTGCTCATCCGATCTGTGGTTTACCTATAGGTTTCACACACACACACACACATTTTCTGGTATACCTGAGCTGTAAAGGGCTGCAACTACTTCTTCGATTAATTGAATTGATCGAGAAACATGTTTTCGTTGATTATTATTTCATTTACTTTTTGATATCAACGGATCAACGTGGGAAAAAATGTGAATAGATTTTTTTTCTACAATCACAATTACTATCTAGGCATTTAGCAGACGTTTTTAATCCAGAGCGATTTACAGTCTATAATCAACTAAATCGATTAGTCCGGTTAACCAGTTAAGCCCTATTATTTTATACTTTGTCGAACAACTGTGCCGCATAAAGAAACAGAAAATAGCAGATCTACAACCTCGCAACATGTCGATCCCGATGCGTTGTGAGCTTTTAGAAAAAAGTTAAATATCGAATTCCCCCCCAACCGATTCCCCCCCCCCCAACCGATAGCTAATCGATAAAATCGATTAGCTTATTTTTCTAATAATCAATTCAATCGATTTGTTTGATTAACTGCTGCATGCTCTACCTACTGTACTCACCATGGCCATGTTGCTGCTGCATGATGCAATGGAATGGAATGAATGGAAAAGATTGTCGCAGAAATCTCCAAATCAACTTTTAGTGTTTTTTCTGGTAAATTAATGCCCTGCTTCGTCATACAAGAGTGTCGCAACAACACGCGTTGTGTGAGCTTGTAGATCAGCTACTTTCACAATATTCTCTTTTTTTTTTAAATAATAATAATTAAAAAAAGAACGGTTTTGGACATATAAGGTTTTCAACCGACAGCGACGACATACTGAGGCATTCAATGCAAACCGTTGCTGTCGGGCAGAAACCTCTTATCTCTATATTTTATTCGTTTTTTTGGTAAATGAATGCCTTACTTGATCACACTACAGTGTCACACAAAAGCATGAAAAGTAGCAGATCCACGTTTCGAGCTTGCTACTTTTGCTATTTTTTTTATTTGAATCCTGAAAAGTAACAGTTTTGGACATATGAGGTTTCCACCCTACGGATACGAAACACACCTTTGACCACACACACACACACACACACACACAGACACACGTTGAGGCTGCTATTCATTCTTGGGGGGAAATACACGTATGTCAGGTATGTCCTTGGACCTAGTGCTGCATGTCCAAAACCGTTACGTTTCAGGAAATGGAAAAATGACCTGTGTTCCTATAGATCCAATGTAGTTATTATTTAGTCATCATCACGGTCGTGCATACTTTATATTGGTTAAATATTAATTAAACCCACAGACAGATTTATCCACTTTCAACCTTGCGTCCCTATTTTGGGCATGTTATTATAAGCAAAGAATGGTGACACATTTTCAAAAATGTTCAATAATAGCTAAGATAGCTGATCTAGCGTAAGTGTATAAAATAGGGCATCAATGTATGACAAAAAAAACATTTTAAAAAGATGAAATATGGAGATACAAGGTTTCTGCCAGACAGTGACGATATGCTCATCTTTCCAAAAACTGTGCTTGCATCAGTGTTAGTGCGCATGCAGGTATGCTTACTGCACATGCATGCTTGCTATCTGAGCGTGTGTGTGTGTGTGTGTGTGTGTGTGTGTGTGTGTGTGTGTGTGTGTGTGTGTGTGTGTGTGTGTGTGTGTGTGTGTGTGTGTGTGTGTGTGTATTTTAAGATGAAACAGCCACTGCTTCCTGCAAGAGGAGAGCCACTTCCTGTTACATTTGCTGCAGCCGGACAACCAAGATATCAACCAATCAGCTAAGTCGAGGCTGAATGCAGGAAGTTAGCCTGGCTGCCTCCCGGAGAAAAACACAGAAGTGTTATGAGGCAACATGATAAGTTCATCTGAGGATACGCAAGGGGCGGAGAAAAAGCTCTCCCACTCCTGACTCTCTCTCTCTCTCTCTCTCTCTCTCTCTCTCTCTCTCTCTCTCTCTCTCTCTCTCTCTCTCTCTCTCTCTGTAGCTATCGCTATCTCTCACCCTCTCTATCTCTCACTCCCATCTCTCTTAACATTTGGCCTCCCGCATAATCGGCACATAGCGGTGGTTTTGTGAGGGACATTTTCATCTGTTCCGTCGACCCAATTCGCAACTTAGCACCAAAGCCGAAACCCTTTTGAATGGCAGGGAGTGATGAGGGAGATTTGGGAGTAGCATGTTTATGCATTCTAAAGGGACATGGTGTAAGGCTTGTGAAACAGTGTGCAAGGCAGACAGACAGACCGCCTTTACAAACACGTGGCAGGAAAAGCGCCATCTTAACACTATCTCCTTTTTAGGTCGAGCTATTAAAGAAAGTCAATGTGGTTATAGGGTTCCTAATTGTACATGCGATACGCAGATACTTAAGGTAATCGAATCTGCATTGAATTTCCCCCCGTCGAAATTGCGTTTGGTGATGCAATCAGCATTTATTTTATTTACATATCCTGTTATGTCTTTCTAGAGTGCAACGTTCATATCCTGCTTTTAGTCACACAGACTCTTGCTACCAGGGGACCATATTGAACAATACTTTGGCATTCTCACTTCTGTTTTATCCTTTTCATTTGTCTTTTTGACACGACACACCCATGGTGATTATAAACCAATAGTTATATGTACATAATGTGCCAAACAAAATAACATAAGAGCACCTATTAAAGAATACAGATTGAACTGTATAATCTTAAAAGGTGCTCTTATGTCCGGTGTTCTTCTGTGAGACTACAGTATATTGTACTTTGTCCTGTGTTTGTTCAGCCGCGCGTCGGTTTTTTGTTTCCTGTCCAGCACACAGTACAATAGTCACACAGGGGTCGTATACTACAGACAGACACTCTGTTACAGTTGAATATGTCTTTAAACCGTAATCACGACTCCTCTGACCATGGAAATGTAACATATACACACAAACATGCACGCACACACTCCTGTGAAACAAAAGCCACACGCATAGGACGGCCACGGGCAGAGAGAAAGCAAACAGTGTGTGCTCAGGAATCGAGAAGCAGAGTAAATATTGCCTTCATATCGGCCATCATAATCTTGGATGATAAGAAACCTTGCAGAGCGGCTCCCCAGTGGGTGTATGCTTGGTCTCGCTCTGTTTAGTGGCTAAACTTCAGCCAAACGGCCCTCAGATGACCTCTCAAGTCAGGGACGGCCCCGCCAGTTTGGTCTGCCTCTCTGAGGTCTCGTCTAAAAGTAATCGCCAAGGCCTTCTGCCAGTCCCACAAAGGCACACCTGTTCTGCTCAACACACCACATAAATGCTGTTTACTCGTACACACTGTCAGAGTCTCCTATTCTAGAGCAAAGACGCAGAGAGAGAGAGAGAGAGACCGAGACCGAGGGAGAGAGATAGAGAGACATAGAGAGACAGGAGACAGATCAAAACGAGGTCCAGTAAAGTTTCTCCCGTTGTCTCCTGTCGAGAGCCAACATGGCGGAGAGCGCGGCGTGGCAAACCGACGACGAAAAAGGCACGTTTCGGGGAGGAAAGACCACGCAATGAAGGACGAAGCGAAGGACAGAGAGGATTACAGGGCGTTGAGAAGAGAGCAATAGGTGTCACAGGATAAGAAATAAAAGGAGTACCTGGAGCCTTGTGTGCGAGCGGCGGGCCGGGACGGAGAGCTGGAGGAGAAGAGGGCCGTGATGGTGGGAAGAAGGGAGAAGAGAGGAGGAGCGCTACACCCCTTTCCCACAATCCCCTCCTACTGGCGTGACTGCGTCTGTCCGTACACAGGGTGACAGAGGGACGTGCGCTCACACACAACACGAAAAACCACACACACACACACACACACACACACACACAAAGACACACAGATACATGTCCACACACACACGCACACAAACATATAAGCTGCAGTATCGAGCCCACAGTGCACAAGCAAAACAAAACCCCCCAAAAAAAGAAACGACTCCCGGATAGACACATGCGCACAAACATAGCAACTGAATTTGAACGAAACGCAAGTGTGTGTGTGTGTGCGCGCGTACACACTACACACACACACAGACACACACACGTACAAACACACACAGATGCACACACACATATGTACAGACACACACACACACACACATACAACTCACACACACGTAGTCGACTCCAAAACACAAACATACACACAGTCTGTTTGCCAGCCTTGAGATCGCCCTCTGCTCTGCCCTGCTCTGTGCTCACTTCACTCTGCCTGCCCACTTTGGCATCTGTGCCAAGAGGGAGGGAGGGAGGGAGAGAGAGAGAGAGAGAGAGAGAGAGAGAGAAGGCGGGCAGGAGGAACAGACACTCAGAGAGAGGAAGGGAGGGACATGGTGTAAAGAGAGAGAGACGGAGAGAGAGAGAGAGAGAGAGAGAGAGAGAGAGAGGGACCGAGAGGGGTAGCGAAAGAGAAAAAGGAAAGGAGTTACAGACGAGTTAGGCTAAAGGAAGCGAAGAAATGAAAGAAAGGGGGAGAGAGAGAGAGAGAAAGAGAGAGAGAACTTGAGTCGTGTGACGTGAGCACACAGCCTGGAAGGAACACAGAGCGGTGATAATCAGTGACACAGCAGCTGGGAGCACTCAGAGAGTTTTGTATGTTAATCGTCTAACATGCAAAATACCCCCCCCCCCCCACCCCCTTTCTACTGTACTAGACTGTACTGTTGCCACACACACAGATGGCACATCAAGACGTCTCTTCTTCCATATTGTGCAGTCTGACCACCACGATGTGCACGAACGCCAATCAATAGACGACGCGAAAAGAAAAAAGAAAGGAAAGAAAGAAGAAAAAAAGACGTACAGGGGGCCGAAATCGGCTTTGAGATTTTAGGAATCCAAGCAGATGCCATTGTGCTGTCCAGTTCTCTCTCTCTTTCTCTGTCTCTCTCTCTCTCTCCGGAGACCTGCTGTACTTTCATGGTTCAGACATCTTTATTCTGCCTTCCTCCTCCGTGTCTTTGCCTCCATTCGTCCTCTCCCACACCCACAATCAGGGATCATATCAGCCCTCCTCAACTGGAGGGGGGGGGGGGGGGGGGTTATGGGGTGGGGGGGTCAGCTAAATGAATCAATGAGGGGAGGGGGGGCAGTATCTCAGAGAATGTCACAAATGTTTTTTTTTCTTCAGCCATTGGCATCTTTCCCAGGTCTCCTTGCGCTCGGCTCACGCCAGGAAGAGAGTCGAACGAACGCCGAAGCAGCTCTGGGATCAGCGAGCTGCCCTCCCGAGATAACCTCAAAGTGAGCAGGGGAAAACGTTAGAGCTGTCCCTCGATCAGCGTCTAAGACACTTCCTCTATTCTCCTCTTCAGCCCAGAGTCCCTGGCCAATCACGGCCGTCTTGGCGGGCCGTCTCACGCTGCAGCAGACCAATCAGAGCTTGCCTTCCAGTCCTCCTCGTCTTCAAAAATGTTGTGTGCATCTCGCCCTCTCTTATACAAACCCGTGGTTTTGCCGTGAAGTTGCAAATCTAAATGCGTCTTCTCTTCCTCTTTGCAGATTATGTAGGGAGAGAGAATACGAAGGTGTCCTCTTTGGCATGCGAAACAGTTTGTTCTTTGTTTAATTCCACTCGATTACCTGGGTCTCCAAATCACTTTAAGAAGACACATGCACACACACACACACAGCCAAAGGCACACAAACACACACATACATGCAAAAGGTTTCGCTCGGCTCTCTCAAACACTCACCACAGAGACAAAACAGACCACACCGGTCAGGCTTCTCTCTGCTCAAAGCTGCCTCATGATTCTTTTCTTGAAGACCAGGAAGGGGGGAACGCACAAAGACATTCATAATGTAGACACACATTTCACACTGTACGCACGAGCGTGTGCGTGCGAACACACACACACACACACACACACACACACACACACACACACACACACAATTGTGTGAACAATCCGGTTCTTCCATGGAGGCTGAGTTGGACGGCCCCTAAAGCCTGACGTCACGTCTCTTTTGTTGTTTATGAATTTATTTCTCTCCTCAGCTGAACTCTCTGAACCCAGCGTTCAACTCCCCTCCCTTCCCCTCCCCTCTCCTCCCCTCCCGTCCCCTCCCGTCCCGTCCTCCCCAGCCGTATGCTTACCCCCTGCCAACAGAGGCGGGCAAATACAGTATGGCTTTAACAAGAGAGGGAGGGAGGGAGGGAGGGAAAGAGAGAGAGAGAGAGAGAAAGTGGCAAAGTTGAGGGCTCGAAATGTCTCTCTCTCCCTTTCTTTTCTTCTCTCTTTTCTTCTTCGATCACTCACTGTGTCTCTCTTCCTGCTTGGCCTGTAAAAGTTTCAGCTGCATGGCGGTTCGGCCTCTTTTGGCCTCGAGCCAACCCCCCCTCCCCTCTCTCTCTCTCCCCCCCCTGCCAGAGAGAAGGAAGGGGAAAGCTAATATACTGTAGCAACAGATATACTGTACAGAGCTGTACAGCTGTGTTGGGGCAGATAAACGCTGAATGGGGACCCCGACTATTAGCTGATCAAAGCAGAAACGACAGACATCAGATATCTTATTATAGCCTTATACTTCAACATTGTCAACTCACTAATAAAATGCTGATTTTAATGGATAATAAACGTTATTTTAACCAATCCGTATGGTTAAGAGTGTGATAT
>NC_137614.1:11052763-11055263 GCF_963280865.1 Gymnoscopelus braueri
TCAGAAAGATGATGCAGTTGATTGAGGCAAAACCATTTAATAGGCAACATCACGTGGTTCTGTTAAGGATCCCCCAAATTGATAGCCTAGGCCAGCGGTTCTCAACCTGTGGGTCGGGACCCCGAGGGGGTCCCCACATGGTTTGTATGGGTCCCCAGATGACAGTGAAGTGACAATTTAAGGACTTTTTGTATTATACCTAAAAAAGAGAGAAAAGAAATAAGACCATTACTGCATCAAAAGTAATCAACAAACTTTACTGCAAAAACTGGTCAAACATTGGCCAAATTGTCAAATAATATAAGAAAGAGGCAAATTGTGAAAATAGCCGATCTGCAAGCTCACAACGCCTCGCAACGCCAGACGTTGTGAGCTTGCAGATCAGCTATTTTCACAATATTTATCTGAGGAACCGAGTCAAACTAAATGTAATGCCTCAACTCCAACAATTCCAAGTGCTTGTCAGGGTGGGGGGTCCTACCAGTTCAAATATGATGAGAAGGTTGAGAACCACTGGCATAGGCCATTTTTGTGCTAGGGACCCACCCAAACAAGCTACAGTAAGATAAGATTGTTGTTGTTAGATTTGATTTAGTGCAGATATAATGCAAAAGTCTACTTAAGGTGCATGGGAGATAAGTTAACGTGAAGAGAATGAAAGTAACCTATAGGCCTATGATCTGTAGTAATTCTCTCATTGGGTTAACTTCTGGCCAGTGAAATAACAGCGAAATTAATTTGTTCCTCATTTTGCTGGGGACCCCTTGGAACCCTCCAGGACTCTTTTTGGATCCCCGAATTGAGAGGGCGGGTGGGTTGGGTTCCCTTTCCTTAGTGATATAATATATATAATATATATATTTTTATAAACACCAGCCAAGAGGGTCGTTATGAACCCCCAGGGGAAAAGGAAACGAGGTCGCCCCAGGAATAGTTGGAGAAGAAGTGTTGAGGCAGAAATATCAGAGAGTGGGCTCAACTGGGGAGATCTAGAAAGAACCGCTAAAAACCGAGTGAAATGGAGGACATTTGTCAACGGCCTATGCACCCTGGAGGAGCAAAGGGCTTAAGTCAAACGTCAAGAGGGTCGTTATGGGATCTGAGGGCATTTAAAGGGGTATTGCACTTTCATACATTTCTGGGATCATTTCAAGTCTGTACTCTGGCTTTTGTGAGCACCACCAGACAGTTTTTAAATTTAGATATTTGATATTCATTTTATCAGACACACCCCCTTCCATATATAGCCCTACCGGTAAACACATTGCAACTTCAAACACATATTTTTGACGATGGGTTCCCAGATTGTATGCCTATTCACTGAAAATACATGTCCTTGGTTCTAGGGACTGATATTTTGTCCTTCTAATGTGTGAGGGGGCTGTGTTCTAAGTAATTGAAAAAACATGGCTCCCTCATGCATTATAAGGACAATATCAGTCACCAGAGCTGTTTTCTATTAAGTCTAACATGGTTAAAATGTAATTTGAAGTTACAATGGGTTTATATGGGAAGTGGGCATATCTAAATACTGAATCAAGCAACTTAAAAAGTGTCTGGGGTGCTGCACGAAAGCCAGAGTAGATGTTAAAATAAAATGAACCCATGGACGTGTTTGAAAGTGAAATACCTCTTTAAGGTCAGGGGCTACAGTTGAGCTACGGTGTACATTCATTTTATTAGAGGCTAACATTTACTGCTACAAATCAATCCTATACTGTAAAGTCATTAATTCAGCCCTGGTTTAAGAGCTGAATCTCAAGACCCTCTCCTCTTCTAATATCTTCCCTGTAAGCCCCCTAAGCCCCACTCATCCACTTACTTTCTACCTCCACCAACTCCATCTGAAGTATAAACGCTAAGCTTATATTTCTACTACTTTGTGGCCAAATATGGTGAATGCTTAACACACAAATTAAAAACAATCATTTATCATACAGGGAAGCCGAATGTCAAATTGTGTGTATTCTCTGTCTTTGGATGTACACGCACACTTTTAATCATGTTAGTGTATATGAGTTCTTTGCAGTTGAGTTATGGGAAACCATCTACCGCTCATCCCAAGGGATCCTATTATAGGCTTCAGACAGTGCTACTCCGCTACATTCACCCCTTTTTCTTTCTTCTTTTTTTTTTAACATATATGTATATTTTGGGGCTTTTCTGGAGATTGACAGGAAACAAGGGAGAGAGTCAGGGAGTGACACACAGCAAAGGTCAGGCTGCATCAGAGTCTATATGTGGTACAGGCCTTAACCACTGACTAGGCCACCGCCCCACATCCACCCCTTTGAACGAACCTGAAACCACAATCCGGGTGAGCTCCTATTGTTACCACCTGGATTAAAAACCTGGGTCTCCCCCTGCATGCGGGAAACTCAACATCTACTGCAGAGCCAAAGAGGAATCCCCCTCGACTCAAAGAGATATTAGGCTTATCACATGAATCATCAATCTGGGAACCCATCTGCAAAAGAAATGATGTTTTTTGTTTTTTGTT